>NC_086103.1:180245117-180347617 GCF_963921235.1 Mobula hypostoma
TAAAACTTTGACAAACTTCTATAGATGTGTGGTGGATAGCATATTGACCAGTTTCACCTTGTCAATGCTGTTGAATATGAAAACCTACAAAAAGTAGCAGATACAGCCCAGTCCATCACAAGTAAAGCCCTGGCCACCATTGAGCACATCTATATGGAGCACTGTCGCGGGAAAGCAGCATCCATCATCAGGGACCCACACCATGCAGGCCACGCTTTCATCTCACTGCTGCCATCAGGGAGAAGGTACAGGAGCCTCAGGACCCCACACCGCCAGTTTCAGGCATAGTTACTACCCTCAACCATTGGGCTCATGAACCAGAGGGCATAACTTCACTCAACTTCACACATCACTGAACTGTTCCCATAACCAACAGACTCACTTTCAAGGACTCTTTATCACATGTTCTCAATATTTATTTATTTTTAATGTCTGTTTTTGTCCTTTTGTATTTGCACAATTTGTTGCCTGTTGCAGATTGATTGTCTGTCTCGTTGGGTGTGATGTTTCATTGACTCTGTTGTGTTTCTTGTATTTACTGTGAAGGCCCACAAAAAAAGTGAAACTCAAGGAGGTATATGCTACAGTATATATGTACTTTGGAAATAAATTTACTATGACTTTGCCTTTGATGACCACGTTTATCGCCCACATGACCATAAGACCATAATATATAGGAGCAGAATTAGGCCTTTCAGCCCTTTGTGTCTGCTCCACCA
This sequence comes from Mobula hypostoma, assembly GCF_963921235.1. Classification (NCBI taxonomy): domain Eukaryota; kingdom Metazoa; phylum Chordata; class Chondrichthyes; order Myliobatiformes; family Myliobatidae; genus Mobula; species Mobula hypostoma. Next base: position 180,245,837 of record NC_086103.1, read on the forward strand.
TTCGATCATGACTGATTTATTATCCCTCTCAACTCCATTCTCCAGCCTTCTCCCCGTAACCTTTGACACCCTGATTAATCATGAATGTATCAACATCCACCTTAAGTGTACCCAATGACTTGACTTCCACAGTCACCTGTGGTAACGAATTCCAGAGATTCACTAACCTCTGGCAAAAGAAATTCCTCCTCGTCTCTGTTCTACAGGGATGTACCCGGAATCATTCTTGTGAACCTCTTCTCGATCCTCTCCAATACCAGCACATTTTTCCATAGGTGTGGGTGTCATGGTCCTGTCCGTGAAATCCACATTCCGGTTCATGGTTTGGTTCATTAATCCTTTTTCCGGGTTTTACTGTTTTCCCTTTTTCCATTAGGTGCCTTAATTGAGGCACCTGTTTCTCGTTTTGGGCTGGCACATAAATACATCTGCAAACCAAGGATTCCTGGGCTGGACTGTTCCCTTCCCTTCCTCATCTGAATCCCTGACAGTCGCCTCGGCAAGTATCCTCAGCAGTCATCCCGGCCCTGCATCCTAGGAGGGTCCCGGCTCTGTACCCAAGAGCTTAATCAAGCTGAGTCCAAGAACTGAGCCAAACCTAGTCCAAGAGCCATGTCCTGCGCTGGAGTTCCTCGCCCAGCCCAGGAGTACCTTGCCCAGCCCGGTGCTGGAGCTCCCTCGTCCAGTCCAAGCCACGTCCAAGAACCTTGTCCTGTCCAAGTCAAGGCTTTGTGTTCTCATCCTGTCCATGTGCCTCATCCTGTGCAGGAGTTCCCCGTCCAGTCCTGTAGTCACGTCTTGTCCTCACCTAGAATCTGGGGTCCGAGCCTGAGTCAAGACGCAGGTTCCGGGTCCCTGTCCAGTCTCTGGCTTGAAGTCCTAGTCCAGGCTCCTGGTTTCAAGTTCCTTGTCCTGGTCCCGCTTTCCTAGTCTTAGTCCTAGCCCAGGCCTGGCGTCCTTGTCTCGTCCAGGGCCTGTGTCCATGTCCAGCATCGTTTCTTCCTGACTCCCCTTGCTTTCTTGATAAACCTTGTTCTGTTCCTAGTACTTCAATGTCTGTGTCTTGCATTTGGGTCTGCTCCCAACGTCCCCTTATGTCAGTGAGGCCCAAAATCTAAGCCTTCACCCACTTCATGCAATTCATCTCTGCATTACTTGTCAGAACTGCAATGAGATTATTCACAGCTTTATCTATTAGGCAAGTGACAGAGTACAGCCGCTGCCTTAAGGCTCCAGTGACCCAAGTCCAATCCTGAGCTTGATGCAGAGTTTGCACATTAAAGACAGATTATCTTTATTTGTCACATATGTAGAAACCTTATCTAAGAAAGGATGTGCTGACACTGGAGAGGGTTCAAAGGAGGTTCACGAAAATGATTCCAGGATTGAACAGCTTGTCATATGAGGAGCATTTGATGGCTCTGGTACTCACAAGACTTTGGAAGAATGAGGGGTGACCTAATTGAAATCTATCAAATGTTGAAAGGCCTCGATAGAATGGATGTGGAGAGGATGTTTCCTATGGTGAGGAAGTCTAGAACCAGAGGACACAGCCTCAGAATAGAGGGACGTCCTTTTAGAATGGTGATAAGGAGGAATTTCTTTAGCCGGAGACTGGTGAATTTGTGGAATTTGTTGCAAAAGGCAGCTGTGGAGGCCAAGTCATTGGTTATATTTAAGGAGATTGGTCAGGGCATGAAGGGATATGGGGAGAAAGTGGGAAATTGGGGCTGAGAGGAAAAATGGATCAGCCGTGAAGAAATGTAGGAGTAGAGTCGATGGGCCAAATAGCCTATTGGTAGTTTTATTGTCAGCATGCTCTCGATGGGCTGAATTCCATGCCGTATGATTCTCTGCCATTTCCACACTATCTGATTCTGCCTCCATGCCTTTCGGTTCATCTACCTCTTGATCCTGTTTGTCACTCCGGTTGTTCCAAACCTCTTCTGGCATCTCACTCATTCTACTGCCTGTTAACTCAAGATAAGACCATCAGATATAGGAGCAGAATTAGGCCATTTGGCCCATCAAGTCTGCTCTGCCATTTCATCATGGCTGATCCATTTTCACTCTCGGTCCCAATCTCCTGCCTTCTCACTGTATCTCTTCATGCCCCAAATAATCAAGAATCTATCAACCTCTGCCTTAAATATACCCAATGACTTGGCCTTCACAGCCATCTGTGGCAATGAATTCCACAGATTCACCATTCTCTGGATAAAGAAGCTCTTCCTCACCCCTATTCTAAGAGGACGGTTCTCTATTCTGAGGCTGTGTCCTCTGGTCTTAGACTCCCCCACCATAGGAAACATCCTCTCCACATCCACTCTACCAAGGTCTTTCAACATTCACAAACAAGAGAAAATCTGCAGATGCTGGAAATCCAAGTAACACACACAAAATGCTGGAGGAACTCAACAGGCCAGGCAGCATCTATGGAAAAAAGTACAGTCGACGTCACAGGCTGAAACCCTTCGACAGCACCGGAGAAAAAATGCTGAGGAGTAGATTTGAAAGGTGGGGGTGGGGAGAGAGAAATGCCAGGCGATAGGTGAAACTTGGAGGGGGAGGGATGAAGCAAAGAGTTAGGAAGTTGATTGGTGAAGGAGACAGAAGGCCATGGAAAAAAGAAGGGGGGTAGGTAGGAGCACCAGAGGGAGTCGATGGGCGGGCAAGGAGATACGGTGAGAGAGGGAAAAGGGGATGGGAAATGATGAAGGGCTGGGGGAGGCATTACTGGAAGTTTGAAAAATCAGTGTTCGTGCTGTCAGGTTTGAGGCTACCCAAACAGAATATAAGGTATTGCTCCTCCAATTTAAGTGTGACCTCATCACGACAGCGGAGAAGGCCGTGGATGGACATATCAGAATGGGAATGGGAAGTGGACATATCGGAATGGGATTCATTTTCTTACAGGCATTTAGAGGAAAATAATAAAACACAGTGACAAACCATACATAAACAAAGACTGATAAACAGCCAATATGCAAAAGAAGACAAATGGTGAAAAGAATACTGAGAACTTGAGTTGTAAAATCCTTGAAAGTGAGTCTGTAGGCTAGAGAATCAGTTCAGAGCAGCGGTGACTGAAGTTATCCACGTTGGTTCAGGAGGCTGATGGTAACGTTGGGGGACTTAAGGCCTGCCCGAAGGTAGCAGTGAGAAAAACTAGTAAACACGAGTAAATACTTGAAAAAATATATATTGCACACTATGAAGAGAAAGCAGAGACATTTATGTAGTTTATTTGGAGGGCCAGAATGTGATCAATGGGCTGAATGGTCTGCAGTGATTAGATTTTAATCACACAACGCAAGTCACCAGGCTGCAGCATCTGACACATTGTGGGTCTGAATGTGAACTTGTGCTTCCCCGGCTTGGCTTCTGATTAGACTCTGCACGTCAATCGTTGCTTAATGTATTGGTGATTGCTTACAGACTCCGGTCAGGCACAGGTTCCTGCACTTTAAATACAGCATGCTCACTGCAAGATCAGCAGCATTTAACTTTGGACACGAGCGGGTTGTTGATAAACAAATGAGCATGACTGCATTCTGTTAGACTTTGCCTGGTCATGCTCACGCCCATCTCATTCAAGGTTCCACACAGGCAGAGTTTGCTAAGATCCTTAACTGCCCCGAGCTCAACATGGCTTGAACAGAGCAAGACTTGAAGTTGTACAAGACAATCGTGCCGTTCTGTACAGGAAAGATATCAAGAAGATTGAAAGAGTACAGAGAAAATTAACAAGAATGCTGCCGGGATTTGAGGACCTGAGTTAGAGGGAAAGCTTGAAAAAGCTGGGACTTCTTTTCTGAAGTGTGTGAGAACGTGGGGAGATTTGATATACAAAATTATGAGGGGCATTGATAGGATAAATGCAAGCAGGGCTTTTCCACTGAGTTTTGATGAGACTAGAACTAGAGGTCATGGGCTGAGGGTGAAGCATGAAATGTTTAAGGGGAACATGAGGGGAACCTCTTTGCTCAGAGGGTGGTGTGAACGTGGAACGAGCTGCCAGTGGAAATGGTGGATGCGGGGTTCGATTTTAGCATTTATGAGAAATTTGGACAAGTACATGGATGGGAGGGGTAGGGAGGTGAAGGAGTACAAGCTGGCAGGTGACAGGTGAAACTAGGTGAGGGGAAGGTGGGTCAGTGGGGGGGGGGAAGAAGTGCAAAGCTGGGAGGTGATGGGTGGAAGAGGTAAAGAGCTGAACAATTATTCCTGTAATCCCGCGTCTCGGGGCATTCCATCCCTCTCTTCTCCTTTATCCATTACGTCACTGGCAGCAGTGAAGGTCCTCCATCTCTAGCCGTGTCCACGACTTCCTCCATCAGGCCAGTAGCTTCGTCTCGGTTTTCATCACTGTCAGTCATACAAGTTCTGGGTGGAGACTCAGGAATACCGTCGCACTCAGATGTAGAAGGATTCTTCATTGTTGTTTCTATAACAATTTTGTTTTACCGGTCAGGGTTGTTAGCCCTGAGATGAACCCCGGAACACGGAGGACCAGTGGACCACTCTAAGCCTGGCCTCTACCCTTTGACCTGTTTGGCGTGGGAGACCGTACCAAGAGCCAAAACATAAAGCCCTGCCTCCAGCCAGCATAGCTCTCCGGGTCATTGAGGTTCACAAGCCTTCAAAGCAAAACGTGGTTGTGGTCCTCATGCAGGGTTCCATTTCAGGATGGATAAATATCACCATCCTCAAACTCACAATCGAATGGTGGACAAAGAACAGGCAGAGCACCTACCGTATGTCCAAAGCGCATCTTGCGATGGGGGGGGGGGGAGGATAAATTCTCGCCAGATCTGAGACATGGATTTAAAAATAATGATGCTCCCTTTCTCAAACTAGAAACTAAATCTGGATGAGCTGAGCGATGGAAGAAGTATGTCTGAGCATAAAAGTGTGAAGTCTCTGGGCCAGTCGCTGTCTGGGCGAAGTTCTGCCGCGGCAACTCATGAGAACTCAAACGTGGCAGTGTACGAGGTAAACCACGGGAGGAGGTGAAAGCTGACATTGTTATGAAGCATCTCAATAGGACTGTGATTCATTTACTTTGTAAACACATACTAAGATGCTCCTAACCTTATTTACATATAATTCTTTATTATGTTTAATTGTTGAATGTTGTCGTTATTTTATTGTATATTGCAACAACACACCATTGCAAATTCCTAGTACAGGACTATAGAAATATAGGGCGCCAAAGTAGTGTGGGGGTTAGCACAATGCTATTACAGCTTGGGTCGTCGGAGTTCAGAGTTCAATACCAGCATCCTCTGTAAGAAAGTTTGTACGTTCTTCCTGTGTGGATGTGGGTTTCCTCCGGGTGCTCTGGTTTCCACCCACAGTACAAAGATGTATCAGTTAGTAGGTTACTTGGTCATTGTAAATTGTCCTGTAATTAATTAGGCTGGGATTAAATTGGTGAGTAGCTGGGCAGCATGGCTGGGTGGGCTGGAAGGTTCTGTTCCACATTGTATATTAAAATAAATAAATAAACATGTAAGTGGTTATGGCAAACAAAGTTGATCCGTAAAGTACAGGCAGTGAATGGAAGGAATTAGAACTGGTTTATTATTGTTACTTAGATACACCGACCCTCATCAATATTTATTGGAGCATCATAGAAAGCATCCTATCCCATTGCATCTTGGTTTGATACTGCAAATTCTCTGGCCGAGACTGTAGAGAGTCGGGGACACAGCTCAGTGCATCACAGAAACCAGCCTCCCACCCTTACACTCTGTCTACACTTCTTGCTGCTTTGGCAAGGCTCCCAGTGTAATCAAAGACTCCACTAACGCAGACATTCTCTTCCCTGTTCCTCCTCCCTGATGAGAAGAACATAGAACGTAGAAACTTTCAGCACATTACTGGCCCTTCGGCCCACAATGTTGTGCTGACCATGTAACCTACTCTAGAGACTGCCTAGAATTTTCCTTGCACATATCCCTATATTTTTCTAAGCTTCATATACCTACCTAAGAGGCTCTTAAAAGACCCTATTGTATCCGCTTCCATCACCACTGCCAGCAGTGTATTCCAGGCACCCACCACTCTCTGTGTGAAAAACATACCCCTGACATCCCCTCGCTACCTATTTCCAAGCACCTTAAAACTGTGCCCTCTCGAGTTAGCCACTTCAGCCCTGGGAAAAAGCCTCTGGCTATCCACATGATCAATGCCCCTCATCATCTTATCCACCGATCAATGAGGGGAGAGGGCATGTACTGGATGGAAAAGGTCCTTAATGATGGATGCCACCTTCAGAGGCACCAACTTTCGAAAATGTTCTTGATAGTGGGGTGGATTGTGCCTGTGATGGCGTTGGCTGAGTATGCAGCTTTTTTTGATCCTGTGCATTGGAGCCTCCATACCATGTGATGATGGAACCAGTCAGAATGCTCTCCATGGCACATCTGTAGAAATTTGTGACTTAATTAACCATAGAACCATAGAACCATACATAGAACAGGCCCTTTGGCCCTTCTTGGCTGTGCCGAACCATTTTCTGCCTAGTTCCACTGACCTGCACACGGACCATATCCCTCCACACTCTTCCCATCCATGTATCTGTCCAATTTATTCTTAAATGTTAAAAAAGAACCCGCATCTACTACCTCGTCTGGCAACTCATTCAATACTCCCACCACTCTCTGTGTGAAGAAGCCCCCCTAATGTTCCCTTTAAACTTTTCCCCCCTCACCCTTAACCCATGTCCTCTGGTTTTTTTCTCCCCTTGCCTCAGTGGAAAAAGCCTGTTTGCATTCACTCTATCTATACCCATCATAATTTTATATACCTCTATCAAATCTCCCCTCATTCTTCTACGCTCCAGGGAATAAAGTCCTAACCTATTCAACCTTTCTCTGTAATTGAGTTTCTCAAGTCCCGACAACATCCTTGTAAACCTTCTTTGCACTCTTTCAAGCAACATACATCAAAGTTGCTGGTGAACGCAGCAGGCCAAGCAGCATCTATAGGAAGAGGTGCAGTCGACGTTTCAGGCCGAGACCCTTCGTCAGGACTGACAAAGGGTCTCGGCCTGAAACGTCGACTGCACCTCTTCCTATAGATGCTGCTTGGCCTGCTGCGTTCACCAGCAACTTTGATGTATGTTGCTTGAATTTCCAGCATCTGCAGAATTCCTGTTGTCTGCACTCTTTCAACCTTATTTATATCCTTCCTGTAATTTGGTGACCAAAACTGAACACAATATTCCAGATTCGGCCTCACCAATGCCTTATACAACCTCATCATAACATTCCAGCTCTTATACTCAATACTTCGATTAATAAAGGCCAATGTACCAAAAGCTCTCTTTACGACCCTATCTACCTGTGACGACACTTTTAGGGAGTTTTGTATCTGTATTCCCAGGTCCCTCTGTTCCACTGCACTCCTCAGTGCCTTACCATTAACCCTGTATGTTCTATGTTGGTTTGTCCTTCCAACGTGCAATACCTCACACTTGTCAGTATTAAACTCCATCTGCCATTTTTCAGCCCATTTTTCCAGCTGGTCCAAGTCCCTCTGCAGGCTCTGAAAACCTTCCTCACTGTCTACTACACCTCCAATCTTTGTATCATCAGCAAACTTGCTGATCCAATTTACCACATTATCATCCAGATCATTGATATAGGTGACAAATAACAATGGACCCAGCACTGATCCCTGTGGCACACCACTAGTCACAGGCCTCCACTCAGAGAAGCAATTCTCTACCACCACTCTCTGGCTTCTTCCATCGAGCCAATGTCTAATCCAATTTACCACCTCTCCATGTATACCTAGTGACTGAATTTTCCTAACTAACCTCCCATGCGGGACCTTGTCAAAGGCCCTACTGAAGTCCATGTAGACAATATCCACTGCCTTCCCTTCATCCACTTTCCCGGTAACCTCCTCGAAAAACTCCAACAGATTGGTCAAACATGACCTACCACGCACAAAGCCATGTTGACTCTCCCTAATAAGCCCCTGTCTATCCAAATGGTTGTAGATTCTGTCTCTTAGTACTCCCTCCAATAACTTACCTACTACTGATGTTAAACTCACCAGCCTATAATTTCCCGGATTACTTTTCGATCCTTTTTTAAACAACTGAACAACATGAGCCACTCTCCAATCCTCCGGCACTTCACCCGTAGACAGCGACATTTTAAATATTTCTGCCAGGGCCCCCGCAATTTCAACACTAGTCCCCTTCAAGGTCCGAGGGAACACTCTGTCAAGTCCCGGGGATTTATCCACTTTAATTTTCCTCAAGACAGCAAGCACCTCCTCCTTTTCAATCTATACAGTTTCCATGGTCTCACTACTTGATTCCCTCAATTCCATAGATTTCATGCCAGCTTCCTTAGTAAATACAGACGCAAAAAACCTATCTAAGATCTCCCCCATTTCCTTTGGTTCCACACAAAGCCGACCACTCTGATCTTCAAGAGGACCAATTTTATCCCTTACAATCCTTTTGCTCTTAATATACTTGTAAAAGCTCTTTGGATTATCCTTCACTTTGACTGCCAAGGCAACCTCATGTCTTCTTTTAGCCCTCCTGATTTCTTTCTTAAGTATTTTCTTGCACTTCTTATACTCCTCAAGCACCTGATTTACCCCCTGTTTCCTATACATTGCATACAACTCCCTCTTCTTCTTTATCAGAGTTGCAATATCCCTAGAGAACCAAGGTTCCTTATTCCTATTTACCTTGCCTTTAATCCTGACAGGAACATACAAATTCTGCACTCTCAAAATTTCTGCTTTGAAGGCTTCCCACCTACTGATCACATCTTTGCCAGAGAACAACCTGTCCCAATCCACGCTTTTTAGATCCTTTCTCATTTCTTCAAATTTGGCCTTCTTCCAGTTCAGAACCTCAACCCTAGGACCAGATCTATTCTTGTCCATGATCAAATTGAAATTAATGGTGTTATGATCACTGGAACCAAAGTGCTCCCCTACACAGACTTCTGTCACTTGCCCTAATTCGTTTCCTAACAGGAGATCCAATATTGCATCCCCTCTCGTTGGTCCCTCTATATATTGATTTAGAAAACTTTCCTGAACACATTTTACAAACTCTAAACCATCTAGACCCCTAACAGTATGGGAGACCCAATCAATGTATGGAAAATTAAAATCCCCTACCACCACAACTTTATGTTTCCTGCAGTTGCCTGCTATCTCTCTGCAGATTTGCTCTTCCAAGTCTCGTTGACTATTGGGTGGTCTGTAATACAATCCCACTAATGCGGCCATACCTTTCCTGTTTCTCAGCTCCACCCATAAGGACTCAGTAGACAAGCCCTCTAATCTGTCCTGCCTGAGCACTGCTGTAATATTTTCCCTAACAAGCAATGCTACTCCCCCACCTTTCATTCCTCTGCCTCGATCACATCTGAAACATCGGAACCCTGGAATATTAAGCTGCCAGTCCTGCCCCTCCTGTAGCCAAGTTTCACTAATTGCTACAACATCATAATTCCACGTGTCAATCCACGCCCTCAACTCATCCACCTTCCCCGCAATACTCCTAGCATTGAAATATATACACCTCAGAAGATTTTTACCACCACTCACAACCTTTCCATCAGTGGATTTACTTAAACTTTCAACATCATTTATTTTCACCCCAGCCACACTGTCAGCTCTGGCACTCTGGTTCCCATCCCCCTGCAAATCTAGTTTAAAGCCTCCCCAATAGCACTAACAAACCTCCCTGAAAGGATATTGGTCCCCCTGTGGTTCAAGTGTAACCCGTCTCTCTTGTACAGGTCCCACCTGCCCCAGAAGAGGTCCCAATGATCCTGAAATCTGAAACCCTGCCCCCTACACCAGTTCCTCAGCCACTTGTTCCTCATCCAGAGCATCCTATTCCTACCCTCACTGGCACCTAGCACAGGTAGCAATCCTGAGATTACCACCCTTGAGGTCCTGCTTTTCAACTTCCTACCAAGCTCTCTATACTCACTGTCCAGGACCTCTTCACTCTTCCTTGCTATGTCATTGGTACCGACGTGCACCACGACATCTGGCTGGTCACCCTCCCACTTCAGAATGTCATGCAATCGATCAGAGACATCCTTGACCCTGACACCTAGGAGGCAACAAACCATCCTGGATTCTCTGTCATGACCACAGAACCTTCTATCTGCACCTCTAACTATTGAGTCCCCTATCACTACCGCTCTCCTCTTTTCCCCCCTCCCTTCTGCACTGCAGAGCCAGACTCAGTGCCAGAGATCCGGCTACTGCAGCTAGTCCCAGGTAAGTCATCCCCCCCAACAGTATCCAATGCGGTATACTTGTTGTTGAGGGGAATGGCCACAGGGGAACCCTGCTCTGCCTGCCCTTTCCCCTTCCCTCACCTGACAGTGACCCAATTTCCTGTCCTCTGCTCCTTTGGTGTAACTACCTCCCTGTAGCTACGATCTATAATCTCCTCATTCTCCCGAATGATCCGCAGGTCATCCAGTGCTATTTAATTAATTTAAATTGAGTATATTAATGATTGATTTTGGGTGGCTGGGCGGAGATACGTCTCTTCCAAAGGAGGTATAAAGCACTCTTTCCCTTCTCTAGTCTGCAGGTCACCCTTGGGCAAGGTGTAGCACCTGCTTAGCCCCCCGATCAGGGTCACATGAGGCCGTGGGAGCAGGTGGTGGATGGTCGTAGGAGCAGCTGGTGCTATCACAAGTCCTGGTTATGTGACCACTGACACCAGGCAGCCAATCTCTGAAGAGTATTGGTAATGGCTGGGGTCACGTGTCTTGTAAAGACACTACCCAGAAGAAGGCAATGGCAAACCACTTCTGAAAAAAAAATTGCCAAGAACAAACATGGTCATGAGACCATGATTGCCTATGTCATATGACATGACGCATAACAACGATGATGATTGATTAATTAATTAAATATATTAATGAGATGTTTTCATTAATTATCATTCAACAATGTCCCTCAGGAATGAAAATCTGCATGGCCTATTTGTAGTTCCAGTTCTACCTCAAAAGGGTGTTGCCTGGATTGGGGAGCATGCCTTACGAGAACAGGTTGAGTGAACTCAGCCTTTTCTCCTTGGAGCGAAGGAGGATGAGAGGTGACCTGCTAGAAGTGTACAAGATGATGAGAGGCATTGATCGTGTGGATAGTCAGAGGCTTTTCCCCAGGGCTGAAATAGCTAACAGGAGAGGGCACAGTTTTAAGGTGCTTGGAAGTAGGAACAGAGGAGATGTTAGGGGTAAGTTTTTTACGCAGAGGATGGTGAGTGCATGGAATGGGTGGTGGAGGAGGAAATGATAGGGTCTTTCAAGACACTCCTGGATAGTGACATGGAGCTTAGAAAAATAGAGGGCTATGGGTAAGCCTAGGTAATTTCTAAGGTAAGGACATGTTCAGCACTGCTTTGTGGACCGAAGGGCCTATATTGTGCTGTAGGTTTTCTATGTTTCAAAACTGTTGATGCATCACTAACCTCCAAACTTGGATGCTTTGAGCATTGTGCCTCTGTTGTCATTGATCAGATTTGTCTAACATTACATCTGTAGGATTTCTCCTGGTTGTTTGGATACATTTAACATTGGATCCATGACTTCTTCTCATTGCTTGGATGCATTAGACATTGAGTCTGTGTTTGCTGTTCCTTTTTTAGATTGAATGCGTTTACTACGGAGTTTAGCATTGCTACTGGTTAGACGTGTTTTTTGTTGAGTTTATGTTGGCTTCCATTCAGTCTACGATTGTCATACACTGATTGGATGTGTTTCCTGCTGGGACTGAACTTGCTTCCCATAGAATCATAGAGTCATGGAATCATACTTCTCTGAGGATCATCTCCTTGTTATGGTGGAGAGGCTTGTGAGTTCCTGAGATCCCGGGAGCGATGCCCTCTGTTGCTTTGCTCCTGGTAGGGCCACTTGTGGTGGTAAGGTCAAGGGGGAAGTTCCAGATGAAGAGCAAACCGACGGTGGAGCTGGTGGAAGATGATGACACATCACAATAGCAGTGAAGGGTCCCCTGTTGTCTTGTATTCCATGCCACTGAACCCTGGCCCTGATCTGTCTGGTCACTACCTGTGCATCAGCCTCTACACTGTAAACCAAGTCACACACACCCATTCTCCATTAAGGGAATAACCCCTTAGGAAGCACCATACTTGACTCAATGATCAAACTACCAGTATCTTACAGCATACAGCACAGAAGCAGGCCCATCAGTCCAAATGACCTCATTATAGGAAGGGTGGGGGGGGGGACGTCGACTTAGACCATGAGAGGCCTGCGGCGGGCATTTTCATGCCTTACAAGGCACAGATTGGAAGTCTGTGTGGGGCGCCACTCCTCACACTGACTAGAGCAATATGTGATTAAGTGCCTTGCTCAAGGGCACAAACACGCTGCCACAGCTGAGGCTCGAACTAGCAACCTTGAGGTAACTAGACAAACGCCTTAACCACTTGGCCACGTGCCCAACATAGGAAGGATGTGGAAGCTTTAGAGATGGTACAGAGGAAAGCTACCAGAATGCCAACTGGATTGGAGAGGATCTCTTAGGAGGATAGGTTAAGCAAACTAGCACTCTTCCCTTTAGAGTGAAAGAGGATAAGAGTTGATTTGATAGAGGTGTACAAGATTATAAGAGGCATAGAGCGGACGGCTAAAGACTTTTTCCCTAGGGAGGAAAAAGCTGCCCCTCAAGATCCTATTACATCTCTCCCCTCACACCTTAAACCTATATCCTCTAGTTTTTGATTGCATAATCCTGGTGTAAATGCTGTGCGCCTTTACCCTATCTATACTCCTAATGATTTTATCCATCTCTGTAAGATCAGCCTTGTTCTCCAATAAAGAATGTCCTAGCCTGCTTAACCTCACTCCATAACTTAGTCTTCTGAGTCTCAACAACGCCTCCGTAAATCTCCTCTGCACTCTTTCAAGTTTAATGGAGTCTTTCCTATAGAAGAGGGACTGAACATACAACATAGAAAATATTACTGTACAGCCCAGTACTGACCCTTTGGCCCAGGATATTGTGCTGACCTTTTAACCCTCACCATGAATAATCTAACTTTTCCCTCCTAGTAGCCCACAATCCTCCATTTTTTTTTTCCAAGGCTAAGTTCTGGTCGCCTCATTATAGAAAGGATGTGGAAGTTTTAGAGAGGGTGCAGAGGAGATTTATCAGGATGCTGCCTGGATTAGGAAGTATGTCATGTAAGGTTGAACGAGCTATTGCTTTTCGCTTTGGAGTGAAAGAGAATGAGAGGCAACTTAATGGAAGTGCATAAGATTAAGAGAGGCATAGTCAAGGTGAATAGGCAGTGTCTTCTTCCTATTGCAGCAGTGGCTGATCCAGAAGACTTGCTTATAAAGATAGCTAGATATCTTTGATATTGAGTTATGTTTGCACATTGGTTGGATGAGTTGGACATTGATTGCTGACATTTGATGTGTTCAGTGTTTAACTCCTACTTCAGACTAAGGTTTATTGGCATCTGACTATACATATATACAACCCAATCAAACGTTTTCTCCAGATCATGATGCACCCACATAACATGTCTCACACACAGACCATAAAATATATTACCGTACATAAGTTCATAAAATATAATTCAAAATGTATGAAGTGCACAGCATAGGTAAACAGTAAATAGTAAACAGCTCTCTGAATTTCGATGGTGGTAGTGTATTCATTAGTCTCACACCCTGGGATAAGACAGGACGATAAATTTCACCATCGATTGTAACTGGAATGGCCACTGCGACCATGTATGCCACGATCTTAGACATCTAATTAACTTCCCATTGGTTAACTGCTGAGTCTATATCACTGCCCATTGGTTAGATTTGCTTAGCACTGAGGTCATTACTCTGCTTTATGCTGTTAAATCTGTTAAGATGTAATGTGGTCATTCCAGACTTGATTTCTCTCTGAGGTAACTTTTGCTAAGTATCTTTCTTAATCTACCAGGGGGACTGGGTCTGGCTAAAGAAATTGGACTCCAGATGTAACCAAGAGGTGCAGAAATCTACAACCAAAATATTGAGAAAGGTAAATCTTTCTCCCCATTAGCGGCATTATGTACAGATATCAGGAGCCAAAGTGACAGTGCCTGTTCTACATTGTTTTATGGTCTATACGCTATGTTGTCTGTTTCTTAAAGCAATGGTTTGTTCTTTTTGGCCATCTTGTATCGTAGCGGTTAGCACAACACTTTACAGTGCCTTCTATAAGATCAGGTTTCAATTCTCACCACTGTAAGGAGTTTGTGCGTTCTCCCCATGATCCAGTGGATCTCCTCTGGGTGCTCCGGTTTCCCCCCACATCCCAAAGATGGGTAATTAATTTGTGGGCATGCTATGTTGTGGTGACCTTTTTGGGCTGTCCAACGCAATTCTCGCTGATCTGATTTGATTTGATACAAACGACACATTTCACTGTATATTTCGATGTACGTGTGACAAATAAAGCTCACCTTTAACCTTTGCTTCCAATATGCGTTGTTTTCCTCCTGCTTCAAAGATGCGAGACCTGCGGAATGAGAATGTAAACCCTTTCTTGGGCTTCCTGAGTGACAATGGAGTGCTGGCCATTGCCACTGAGTACTGTTCCCGGGGCAGCCTTCACGACCTTCTACGCAACGAAGACGTGAAGCTTGACTGGATGTTCAAGTCCTCTCTCCTTCTGGATCTAATCAAGGTGAGGCATTGGGTCCACTCATTGGGGGCAGGCAAGGGGAGAAGGAAGGGGACAGATCTATCATTTACTTAGCGGTGTGTGTGTGTGAGAGTGGGAGGGAGAGGGAAATGGAGAGGAGGGAGAGAGAGAGTGTGGGATGAGAGAAGAGAGGGACAGACTGGGGGTAGAGAGAGGAAGTGAGAGAGAGGGGGATGGAAAGAAAGAGAGAGAGAGATCTCACGTTCTCACTGCCTTGAACCGGCAGGGTATGAAATACCTTCACCACCGAGACTTCCCCCACGGACGTCTGAAATCCCGTAACTGTGTGGTAGATGGGCGGTTCGTACTGAAGGTCGCGGACTATGGCTATGTCGAGATACTGGATACACAGAAAGTTCCTCACGAGACACCACCCCCGGAAGGTAAGAGGTGTCCAACTCTGCTCTTATTATTGGCTGTTCGTTTTGTAGATTGTACACCCCATAGCACCACTTCCAATTACACATACTCCTAATGTGTATCTTTTTTGTAGAGCATCTTCTGTTTAATCATTTTATTTGCTTTAAACCTCAAAAACCATCAATAACATTTTCCAGCAGCACAGACCCAGAGTGTTATTTCATTGGGAGTTACACTAGCTCCCCTTTTCAAGAGCCATGTGCAGCAAAAATACATTTTATACACCACAGAACATTTTCTTGAATACACTGAACATAATTTGCCTTAATATAACATAGCATAGTGCAAGGTTGGCCAAAAATTTCAATCAGCCCAGTTCCAATAAAATAAAATCTGCCACAACCAAAAGGAAATCTGACATTCAAAGGTGGTGCAAAAGGGTCAAAATGTATGAGAAATCAACATAAAAGAAACACAAGGCTAAGGTAAGATTGTCTTTGTTTTTTGAAAACAACTTGCTTCTACTTCTGTTGTCATGGATGCCACAATGGAATTGAAGTTGCGTTGTCCACAGTGCATCTTTTTCGACAAAAGAACCAACCAATCACCCTCCACTACCACCCACTTGCATCTGGCAAAACTGGTCCTCACCCTCAAAATTTTTTCCTTCAGCTCCTCCCACTTTCTCCAGTCTTGAGGAGTAGCCGTGGGCCTGAGCTGTGCCTGCCTCTTCATTGACTATGTCGAACAGCATATGTTCGAAGCCTTCCCTGGTTATACTCCCCAACTCTCCCTCCTCTACATTGATGACTGCATTGGCTGCTTCATGTACCCATGCTGAGCTTGTCAATTCCATCAACTTCCACCCTGCCCTTAATTTCATTTGGGCCATCTCTGACACCTCCCTCCCCTCTCTCAACCTCTCAGTCTCCATCTCTGGAGACAAACTGTTGACTGACATTTTTTATATACCTACCGATTCCCACAGTTATCTTGACTATACCTCTTCCCACCCTGTCTCCTGGCAAGTTTTTTACACAGAGAGTGATGGGTGTCTGGAATGGACTACCAGGGATAGTGGTGGAAACAGTCGAGTGGTGGTGTTTAAGGGGCTTTGTTATAGACCAGTGAAAATGCAGGGAATGGAGGGACATGGACCATGTGCAGGCAGAAGAGATTTAATTTAAATCTGCGTTATGTTTGGCAGAGACTTTGTGGGCTGAATGGTCTGTTCTTGTCCTGTATTGTTCCATGTTCCACATTCAATCCTGAAATCAAAACTTCAAAGCCACAAATTGGATTATGAATTTAACCTGTACCTAATCCCGTTCACCTCCACTCTCGTGTTCTTTGGCATTAATTATCTGTCTAGCAAGACCCTTATTTCAAACACAAGAGATTCTGCAGGCAACACAAACAAAAAGCTGGAAGAACTCAGTAGGTCAGGCTGCATCTGTGGAGAGGAATAAAGAGTCAATGTTACGGACCGAGACCCTTCATCAGGACTGGAAGGGAAGGGTAAGAAGCCAGAATAAGACAGTGGGGTGGAGGGGTAGCTGGCTGGTGATAGGTGAGACCAGGTGAGGGGGAGGGGGAAGATGTGTTGGGGGGGGAATGAAATAAGGAGCTTGGATGTGATAGTTGGAAGTGGTAAAGGGCTGAAAAAGAAGGAGCATGGGAGAAAAGGAAGGAGAGGGCAGCAGAGGGAGGTGATTGGCAGCTGGAGAGAAGAGAGAGGCAAGAGGGGAACCAGAATGTGTAATGAAATAAGAGAAAGAGGGGAGGGGGAAGAGATCAGAAGAAGTTTGCGAAGATAAAGTATTTCAGGATGTATATTGTATACATTTCTCTGACATTAAATTTGGCCTTTGAACCTTTGAACCTTTGAAGTTAGAGAAGTCGATGTTCATGCCAACAGGTTGGTGAGTACCCTCCTTTTATATCTCTCCAAATCCAGCCCCTCCCTATCACTACACTCCCCTCCTACTCTACAAGCCTCCAAGATAACTCTTTGTTTATTCATTATGTGCCACGTCTTTCCATGACCATGATTGTTCTTGGCAAATTTTCCTACAGAAGTGGTTTGCCATTGCCTTCTTCTGGGCAGTGTCTTTGTAAGACTGGTGATCCCAGTTATTATAAACACTCTTCAGAGATTATCTGCCTGGTGCCAGTGGTTGTATAACCAGGACTTATGAAATGCACCAACTGCTCATACGACCATCCGGGGTGCGGGGCAGGGGTATGCTAAGCAGATGCTCACCTTGCCCAAGGGTGACCTGCATGCTCGTGGAGTGAAGAAGATAACTGTATTTCTCCAAATTAAGAGCATGCACAACATTAGTTCTTCACTGTTAGGTTCTCTGTGCACAAACTGCTACCCTAAACGCTTCATTTATCTTGAAATGCTTTGTAAAGCCAGCCTGATCACTTGCCCTAGTGGTGCCTTTGACTCAGTTATGGTACCTTACATGATACCCGTGACCTTAGTTAGAAGCATGTTTTCCTCTGAGTTGGAGGATTGAGGGTTCATAGAGTCACAGAGCACCACAGCACAGAAACAAGCCCTTTGTCCCATCTGGACAATCCTGGACTGTGGTTCTGCCTAATCCTATCAACCCACACATTGACCATAGCCCTCCATACACTTCCCGTCCATGTAATTATCCCAACTTCTCTTAAATGTTGCAATCAAATCCGCATCCACCACTGGTTCTATGGCGTTTCTTTGTTTTGTGGCTGCCTGCAAGAAGGTGACTCTCAAGGATGTATGTAGTAATATATACTTACATAATAAATGAACTTTGAACTTTGAACTTCTGTTGGCAACACATTACAGACTCACACCACCCTTTGACTGAAGACCCCCTCTCAGGTTCCCCTTGATCATTTCACCTTTGACCCTTACCCACAACCAGTCTTATCTATCCTCAGTGGAAGAAGCCTGCTGCGTTAACTCAAAATTTTGTATACCTCTATCAAATCTCCCTTCATTATTATGCAAAGAAAACTATAAATTACAGAATAATAAATATAGAATAACTATATATAGGCATCCGTTAGTCTCATGAGACCATGGATTTGTGTCTTGGAAGGTTTCCAGGCACAGCCTGGGCAAGATTGTTTGGAAGACCGGCAGTTGCCCATGCTGCAAATCTCCCCTCTCCAGGCCACCGATGTTGACCAAGGGAAGGGCACTAAGGCTGATACAGCTTGGCACAGGTGTCGTCACAGAGCAATGTGTGGTTAAGTGCCTTGCTCAAGGACACAACACGCTGCCTCAGCTGAGGCTTGAACTAGCGACCTTCAGATCTCTAGACCAACGCCTTAACCACTTGGCCACGCGCCAGCACTATAACTATAAATTAGAAAATAATAAAATATAGACAAAATTTCAAATTTGAAAGTTCAAACTACATTTATTATCAAAGTACTGTAGAATAGTTAGTAGTTTTGTTTGCTGCCTGCAAGTCGTCACTGTGTTTCACCAGCGCCATGCTAAACCAGAAGAAATAATAATTTATTCAGAGATTATTAAGTTAAATAATAATAAAATAATAATAATAAAAAGAAGGAATAATGAGGTAGAGTTCATGGATTCATGGACTGTTCAGAAATCTGATGGTGGAGAGGAAATAGCTGTTTCCAAATTGTCGTGTGTGGGTCTTTAGGCTCCTGTACCATTAGCTCTCATTTTCCTCCATGGATGCTGCATGATTTGCTGAGTATTTTCACAACATTCTATTTACTTTAATCTACATTGGGATTATTCTTTTGAATTCAAGTGCACTAATGCCCTTTATTTCTTGTGAAGCACCTTGGGATATTTTGCTACATTAAGGGTGCAATAGAAATGCAAATCCATAGATGTTGCCTGACGCGCTGAGTTCCTCCAGCATGTTGTGAACTTTATTGAAGATTTCCGGCATGTGTATATCTCTTGTGTTTATATAAATGCAAGGTGATGTTGGTGTCTAGGTCTGGAGGTACCGATTGGCTTTCACAATGTAAGAACCTACCAAGATCAAAAAACAAATAGACAATAAGACATAGGAGCAGAATTAGGCCATTCAGTCCATTGAATCTGCTCCTTCAATTGATCATGGCTGATTTATTTTTCCTAGAACCTATCAACCATTAAATAAACCCAATGACTTGGTCACTACAACTATCCATGGCAATGAATTCCACAGGTCACTACCATCTGGCTAAGATGTAAGACACAAGAGATAGGAACAGAATTCTGTCTATTGAGTCTGCTCTACCATCTGATCATGGCTGATTTTTTTTTTCTTCTCAACCCCATTCTTTTGCTTTTGCCCCATAACCTTTGACACTCAGCTTAAATATACCAATGATGTGGTCTCCACAGCCATCTGTAGCAATGAATTCCACAAATTCGCCACCATCTGGCTAAAGAAATTACTCCTCATCTCTGTCCTAAAAGGACGTCCTTCAACTCTGAGGCTGCGGCCTCTGGTCCTAGACTCTAATCTGTCTCTTTTGTTTCTCCTTAGAATTGTTCTGGACGGCTCCTGAGTTTCTGAGGGATCCTGAGTTATCCAGGAAGGCGACAGTAAAAGGAGACACTTACAGTTTCGCCATCATCCTGCAGGAAGTCGTGGTCCGTGGGTCTCCCTACTGTATGTTGGGGCTCAGCCCTGAAGGTAGGTTCTGGACTGTGTTCTTCCATAATGATTATCCCTCCATGGGAGGTGGTTCACCAGTCATAGAGAAGGAATTGATAAATTGATAAATTGAATTATTATTGTCACGTGCACGGAGGTACAGTGAAAAACTTCATTTTGCATGCCATCTATACAGATCACTGTAACAGTGTCCTGAGGTAGTACAAGGGGAAACAATAACTGAATCCAGAATAAAGTGTCATAGTTATAGAGAAGGTGCAGTGCAGGTAGACAGTAAGATGCAGAGCCATAATGAGGTAGATGGTAAAGTCAAGAGCCCATCTTATTGTACCAGAGGATTGTTCTTATCACAGAAGGGTAGAAGTTGTCCTTGAGCTTGGGGGCTGTGTAATAGAGCACAGAATTTGCTGTGGAGCCCATGCCATTGCATATATTTACAGTGGAGGTTAATGGGATCTTGATTAGTCAGGGCATCAAAGGTTATGGGGAGAGGGCAGGAGAATGGGGTTGAGAGGGGGATAATAAACCAGCCATGATGGAATGCTGGAGCAGACTCAATGGGATAAATGGCCTAATTCTGCTCCTATCTCTTCTGGTCTTCTGGTCTAACGGTACGAGGCCTTTTGGTCCACAAAGTCTGTGCTGAACAGCATCCCAAATTAAACTAAATCTTTTCTGATTGCACACGATCAATATCCCTCCATTCCCTGAAAGCTGTGCATCAAACAACTTTTTAAGTGCCACTATTAACTCTGTTTCCACCACTGTCCCTGGCAGCCCATTCTGGGCACCCATCACCCTGGGTGTAAAAATCCTGCCCCCACACATCTCCTTTAAACTTTGCCCCTGTCATGTCCTCTAGTATTCAACATTTCTGCACTGGACAAATGATTCTGAGTATCTACCCTATCTACAGTATGCCTCTCATAACTTGTTGAGGTGACTAAGGGTCCACTCAGTCACCAAAACTCCAGTAAAAACAACCCAAGTTTATCCAACCAATCCAAGACGCTGGGAACTGAGGACCTGAGTCACAGGAAAAGGTGGAATGGATCAAGACTTCTTTCCCTGGAACGTAGGGCAATGAGGGGAGATGTGATAGAAGTATACAACATTATGATGGGTATAGATAGCATAAATGGAAGCAGGCTTTTCTACTGAGGTTGGATGAGACTAGAATGAGAGGTCGTAGATTAGCAGTGAAAGGTGAGATATTTAAGGGGAACCTGGGGTGGAGTTGGGGGGGGGTAGAGCTTCATCACTCAGAGGTTGGCTTCAAGTGTGGAACGAGCTGCCAGTGGAGGTGGTGGATGCAGGCTCGATTGCACCATTTAAGGGAAGTTTAGATAAGTAGATGGAGAGTTATGGAGGGTTCTATCCTGGACAGGTCGACGGGCATGGATTAGATCTGTCGATAGGTCTGTTTCTGTGCTGTAGTGCTGTATGACTTAATTCAATTGGTACAGTTAATTATATTGGGAGGCAGGGTGGAGATACGTCTCAACCAATGGATGCGTAGGGCGTTCCTTCCCCCCGCTAGCCTGCAGGTCACCCTTGGTCAAGGTGTGCCACCTGCTCAGTCCCCCCGATCAGGGTCACGTGAAGCCATGGGAGCAGGTGGTGGGTGGTCGTCTGAGTGGCCGGTGCACAAACACCCATTATCTCTGGGAGGGGAGTCACAGGCTTCTTCATAAGCTCTCATGAAGGGGACCAGGATGGCAATGCTTGGTTGTTGGTAGGTAGGGTTAATACCTGACTTTCAAGAGCACTTGTGAGTTATGTTCCGGCTGGACTTTGTCCTTAAACTGCTGGAGAACAGTAAGGAAAGAACAGGTGCTGTTTTCTCCCCGTAGGGATCAGTTTTTAGTGCAAAGTGCTTCTGCCATGTTTGTCACCCTGCAACCTTATCCTTCAATCTCTTTGAATTATGGAGGACAACATTTGTATAAATGTCTCTCTCCAGCAGACTTCATCATGATCATCATGACTCCAGTATTTCTACTATTTTTAAATGTTCTTTAATTGTACCTATGATTTTTTTGTGTTCTATCGCTGAACAGCAGTGAACCATCTGACTGGCCTATCAGAGTTATCTTTGGGAACTAGTTGACTTGATCAGCATTTCTGATCTGGCTATTGTTCATGATTGCATTTAATTAAAAAATCACAGGTCTTGGTTATGCAACTTCTGGCACCAGCCAGACAATCTCTGAAGAGCATTAATAATAGCTGGGATCACCTGTCTTGCAAAGACACTGCCCAGAAGAAGGCAACAGCAATCCAGTTCTGTAGAAAAATTTTCTAAAAACATGATTGCCCATGTCATATTACATGGCACATAAAGCATGATCAAATGAATTATTTAAGGGTTGACATGGGTATGGTAGGCTTGAGGGCCTGTTTCTGTGTTGTAAGACTGTAAGATTTAATTATCATGGAACTTCAGAAGCTTAATGCTGTCTCCATGGGCAAAGCTAGATCTCTCTGTCTTTTCTTCATCATATTTACGGGTTATTTTCTGTTTAGAGATAATAAAGAAAGTGAAGAAGCCACCTCCGATGTGTCGGCCCACAGTCTCCCCAGATCAAGCACCTTTGGAATGTATCCAGCTTATGAAGCAGTGCTGGAGTGAGCTTCCAGACCGGAGGCCTACCTTCAACGAGATCTTCGATCGAGTGAGTAGTGCCAACCTTTTTTGGGAATTAGGTTGGGATCCCCTGCTCTAAGCCATTGCTCCCCCATGTACCTATCCAAGTACTTCTTACATGATACTATCATTTCTGCCTCAACCACTTCCTCGGGCAGCTCATTTCATAGACTCACCACCTTCGGTGTCAAAAAGCTGCCTCTCAGCTCCCTTTTAAACCTTTTCAGTATCATCCTAAATCTATGCCCCATAGCAATTGACTCTCCTGCCCTAGGGAAAAGACTGCTAACATCCACCCTTCATAATTCTAAACAATTCAATAAAGTTCCTACATTCCAAGAAATGAAGAGCCAGCTTGGCCAACCTCTCTCTTAACTCAAGCCCTCTATTCTTGGCAACATCCTCATAAATCTTTTCTGCACACTTTCAAGTTTAACCACATCTTTCAGATTCACACTTATTTATCAAAACATACAATGAAATGTATCGTTTGTGTTAACAACCAACACACCCAGGGATTTGCTGGGGGTGGGGGGCAGCCTGCAGGTGTTGCCACGCATTCAGGGGCTAACATAGCATACCCACAATGCTCAGCAGAGCAACACAAGCAACAACAACAAAACAACAACATCAGCAAAACACACCCCATTTCTCCCAGAAGACAAACGGCCCAAATACAAAAAAATGACAAATACTGTAAATAGAGAGATAACTAATACCAAGAACATGAGTGATAGAGTCCTTAAAATTGAATTCATAGATTCAGTGATCAGTTCAGTGTTGAGGTGAATGAAGTTATCCACGTTGGTTCAGGAGCCTGATGGTTAAGGGATTTACTCTCATCTCCTCTGTAAACCTGCTCACCATTACCTCACATCAGCGACCTTTAATTATCACCTTCTTGCTTGGGCAAACAGGTTCCTCCAATGTCTCAATGCAAGGGTCTTGGCCTAAAACGGAAAATCATTGAGTCATAGAGCAATACAGCTCAGAAACAGGCCATTCGGCCCAGTGGTTCCATGCTGACCACATGCATGCTCACTGCTAGTCCCAGTTACCCATAGCCCCCCAAGCCCATCCTCTCCTTGTACTTAAATCTTGCAGTTGTACCCTGCACCCCCACCCCCGAACACTTGTTCCAGATCTGCAGTTTAAATTGGCATCATGATCTCCACAGACATTGTTTGCTGACAGGCCTCTGACATCCCCTCATACCTTCATCAAATCACGTTTAATTAAGCCCTCTCACATTAGCTATTTTTGAAAATGGTCTCTGGCTGTCCACTCTATCGATGCCTCATCATCTGATACAACTTTTCCTGCCGTTGCCTCTAAGGAGTTTGTACGTTTTCCCTGTGACCCCATGGGTTTCCTCCCATGGTCCAAAGACCTACTGGTTGGTAGGTTCATAGGTTGTCGTAAATTGCCCTGTGATTAGGCTAGGATTAATTGGGGGTTTCTGAGTGGTGCAGCTCGAAGGCCTGAAAGAGCCTATTCCACTCTGTAACTCAATAAATAAATAAATAAATAAACCTCTTATCAAGTCGCCTCTCATCCTCCATCACTCCAAAAAGAAAAGCCCTAGCTTGCCCAATCTTTCCTCATAAAACATACTCTCTAATCCAGGCAGCAACCTGGTAAATCTCTGCACCTCTGTAAAGCTTCCACATACCTCCTATAATGAGGTGACCAGAACTGAAGAAGATAGTCCAAGTGTGGTATAACCAAGATGTTATGCAAGCTCTTTCTAATCCTTGTCTGAGGGACTATTCTGATGGATTCTTCACTGTCTCTCACCAGTTCAAAATCATAAACAAAGGGAAGAAGACCAACATCATTGACTCCATGTTGAGAATGTTGGAGCAGTACTCCAGTAACCTGGAGGATCTAATCCGAGAGCGAACAGAAGAGCTGGAAGTCGAGAAGCAGAAAACAGAGAGGCTCCTCTCGCAAATGCTGCCCCCGTGAGTAAAGTCTGCCAGTCCGTCGCTGAAAGCAAGGTGTCTCGTTCACAATACAGGAGGTGGGTCCGTCAAGTTCGCTTGTAGTGACCAGGCAAGATCAACCAACGTAATGTGGTGTAGAACTTTGTCCCAGCTGTCATACAGTCATACAGCATAGAAACAGGCCATTCAGCCCAACTTGTCCATTCCAGCCATGCTGCCCACCAAGCTAGTCCCATCTGCCTGCATTTGGCCTACATCCCTTTAAACCCCTGCTATCCATATATTGTTCCTAATATCTTTTAAATGATGTTACTGTGCCTACTTCAACCACTTCCTCTGATAACTGGGTTCATATACACACCATCCACTGCGTGAAGGAGTTGCTCCCGAAGTCCCCTTTAAATCTTCCCTCTCTCATGTTAAGCCTATGCCCTCTAGTTTTTAGGTCAGCTTTCCTGGAGGGGGGCATTACATGTGTTCATCCTATACACTAAGTGGCCACTTTATTAGATACACCTGTAACCCTGCTCGTTAATGGAAATATCTAATCAACCAATCGTGTGGCAGCAACTCAACGCATAAAAGCATGCAGACACGGTCAAGAGGCTCATTTGTTGTTCAGACCAAACATCAGAATGAGGAAGAAATGTGATCTAAGTGACTTTGACCGTGGAATGATTGTTGGTGCCAGACAAGGTGATTTGAGTATCTCAGAAACTGCTGATCTCCTGGGATTTTCACACACAATGGTTTCCAGAGTTTACAGAGACGAGTACAAAAATCGATAAACATCTAGTGAGGGGCAGTTCTGTGGGAAAATATGCTTCAGAAGAGAATGGCTGGACTGGTTCAGTTGACAGGAAAACAACAGTAACTCAAATAGCCATGTATTATAACAGTGGTGTGCAGAACAGCAACACTGAGCACACAGTATGTTGAACCTCGAAGAGGATGGGCTATATGCAGCAGAAGACCATGAACATACACTCAGTGGCCACTTTATTAGGTACAGGAGCTACTGAAGATCACATAGGTTTCCTCTGGGTGCTTGGGTTTCCTCCCACATTCCAAAGGCATACAGGTTAGCGTTAGTAAGCTGTGGGCTTGATGTGTTGGCCCAAGAGGCAAGGTGACACTTCTGAGCTGCCCCAGTACATCCTCAGACTGTGTTGTTTGTCGACGTGAATGATGCATTTCACTCTAATGTTTCAATCGATGTACATAGTCATAGTCATACTTTATTGATCCTGGGGGAAATTGGTTTTCATTACAGTTGCACCATAAATAATAAATAGTAATAGAACCATAAATAGTTAAATAGTAATATGTAAATTATGCCAGTAAATTATGAAATAAGTCCAGGATCAGCCTATTGGCTCAGGGTGTCTGACCCTCCAAGGGAGGAGTTGTAAAGTTTGATAGCCACAGGCAGGAATGACTTCCTATGACGCTCTGTGCTGCATCTCGGTGGAATGAGTCTCTGGCTGAATGTACTCCTGTGCCCACCCAGTACATTATGTAGTGGATGGGAGACATTGTCCAAGATGGCATGCAACTTGGACAGCATCCTCTTTTCAGACACCACCATCAGAGAGTCCAGTTCCATCCCCACAACATCACTGGCCTTACGAATGAGTTTGTTGATTCTGTTGGTGTCTGCTACCCTCAGCCTGCTGCCCCAGCACACAACAGCAAACATGCTCGCACTGGCCACCACAGACTCGTAGAACATCCTCAGCATCGCCCGGCAGATGTTAAAGGACCTCAGTCTCCTCAGGAAATAGAGATGGCTCTGACCCTTCTTGTAGACAGCCTCAGTGTTCTTTGACCAGTCCAGTTTATTGTCAATTAAACATCTGACAAATAAAGCTAATCTTCAGTTGGTAATATTTAATCCTTAAGATCTCTCTCTTGTGTTTTTACTCAGATCTGTTGCAGAAGCACTGAAAACAGGCGGCAATGTGGAGCCCGAGTATTTTGACGAGGTGACCATCTACTTTAGCGACATTGTTGGTTTCACCACGATATCGGCAATGAGTGAGCCCATCGAGGTCATCGACCTTTTAAATGACCTCTACACTTTGTTCGATGCAGTTTTAGGCAATCATGATGTTTACAAGGTAAGGAATTTCAGGGAGCACCTAGGTGGTGAGAGGCTGACGTGCAGTTAACCCCGTCATTGAGGAGGAACAGGAGCCCTTATGGGGTCACTGCACCTATCTTCACAATGCAATGAGACCATGGACAATCGAATCATTATTCACTCTCCCAACTGATCCGTCCACCCTTGATTCCTTGTGGTCCAAAAATCAATCAGGGTCAGACTGAACGGGAGGTTGTCACAAATATGTTAAAAGCCTGGATAAAGTGGCAATATACATGATATACACATAAGAAGATGCTCTCCTGCTCTGGTTTCTAGCTTACAGGATAGCAGTACAGTAACACGGCCATCACAGAAGTTTCAAGGTCAAAGTCAGAGTAAAACTTATTATCGAAGTTTATATACAGGTATGTTTCCATATCCTACTTTGAGATTCATTTTCTTACAGGCATTTACATAAAAAAAAGAAATACATAGAAACATAGAAAAACCTACAACACAATACAGGCCCTTCAGCCCACAATGCTATGCCAAACATGTACTTACTTTAGAAATTACCTCGGGTTACCCACAGCCCTCTATTTTTCTAAGTTCCGTGTACCTATCCAGGAATCTCTTAATAGACCCTATCGTATCCACCTCCACCACCGTTGCCGGCAGCCCATTCCATGCACTCACCACTCTCTGAATAAAAAACTTACCCTTGACATCTCCTCTGTACCTACTTCCAAGCACCTGAAACCTGTGTCCTCTTGTGGCAACCATTTCAGCCCTGGGAAAAAACCTCTGACTATCCACACGATCAATGCCTCTCATCATCTTATACACCTCTATCAAGTCACCTCTCATCCTCTGTCGCTCCAAGGAGAAAAGGCCAAGTTCACTTGACCTATTCTCATAAGGCATGCTCCCCAATCCAGGCAACATCCTTGTAAATCTCCTCTGCACCCTTTCTATGGCTTCCACATCCTTCCTGTAGTGAGGCAACCAGAACTGAGCACAGTACTCCAAGTGGGGTCTGACCAGGGTCCTACATAGCTGTAACATTACCCCTCGACTCTTAAACTCAATCCCACGATTGATAAAGGCCAATACACTGTACGCCTTCTTAACCACATTGTCAAGCTGCGCAGCTGCTTTGAGTGTCCCATGGACACAGACCCCAAGATCCCTCTGATCCTCCACATTCCAAGAGTCTTACTATTAATACTATATTCTACCGTCATATTTGACCTACCAAAATGAACCACTTCACACTTATCTGGGTTGAACTCCATCTGCCACTTCAGAGTCCAGTTTTGCATCCTATCTGCTGTAACCTCTGACAGCCCTCCACACTATCCACAACACACCCAAACTTTATGTCATCAGCAAATTTACTAATTCATCCTTCCACTTCATCCAAGTGACTTATAAAAATCACGAAGAGTAAGGGTCCCAGAACGGATCCCTGAGGCACACCACTGGTCACCGACCTCCATGCAGAAAATGACCCATCTACAAACACTCTTTGCCTTCTGTGTGCAAGCCAGTTCTGCATCCACAAAGCAATGTCCCCTTGGATCCTATGACTCCTTACTTTCTCAATAAGTCTTGCAAGGGGTACCTTATCAAATGCCTTGCTGAAATCCATATACACTACATCTACTGCTCTACCTTCATCAATGTGTTTAGTCACATCCTCAAAAAATTCAATCAAGCTCGTAAGGAATGACCTGTCCTTGACAAAGCCATGCTGACTATTCCTAATCATATTTTGCCTCTCCAAATGTTCATAAATCCTGCCTGTCAGGATCTTCGCCATCAACTTACCAACCACTGAAGTAAGTCTCACTGGTCTATAATTTCTTGGACTATCTCTACTCCCTTTCTTTTTTTAAAATATTTTATCTCTAGAAAATTTTTTTCCCCGAGCCTTGGAGTCAGTGTTAAAATTATGTAAACCATAGCTTGCAAAACATAAAATTATCCATAGAATAAAAGCAAACATGACAGAAATAAATATCAATGTAATAACCAGGTATCTCTATTTAGACCTTTAATAACAGAAAAGACTGCCATTCAGCAATATGCTTCACCACACATTCACCACTATTAGCCCCCCCAGGAAACCTAAATATTTGCCCATTTTTGTGTATGGATGTCCAATCTATCAAACTGTTTGTAAGACATGCGTTCAAAAGCTGCCACTTTAGCTATTTCTGTGACCCACTCCTGAAATGATGGTCCCCCCCCCCGCCCAAGTTCCTCCAATCTCTAAGTATAATTTGTCTTCCTACCATTAAACTTGTCTGGATCCAATTTTGAGAGTGTTTATCCCCAAGTAACCCAAGTGTGTCTCCCAAGACAAAAATCTGGGGCAGAAAGGGAGTTGAATACCTGAAACTTCACCAATATACTTATGTATCATAATCCAAAATTCTTGAATTCTGGGACAGAACCAGAGCACACGTACTGAGTCCCATTTATCCATCTCACAGCACCAACATTCAGGGGTGTTTTTCAACCCTAATCTATGTAACCTTGCTGGAGTCCAATGGAAACTGTGTAGGATCTTAACCTGAATAAGGTGCACCCTCAGGTCTCTTGATATTGTTTTGACATTTTTGCTAATTTTGTCCCACTCTTTTGTCTCAAAAGTCACACTCAGGTCTTTTTCCCATGCTCTTTCAAGACCCAACAGAAATTTGTCCCCAGAGATTTGTGTTAAAGCTGAATAGTAAGTTGAGGCTTTGTGACCTTTACCATATGCCGCCAGTACAGTAGACCGTATCGTAGCAACTTGTGGGGGTTGCTATGTAGAACCAAAAGTTGTATGTAACAAATGACGCAGTTGAAGATATCTCCAAAACTGTGACCTAGAAATATCATACTGTTGGATTAATTGATTAAAAGATTTTAAACTATCACCATTATAAAGGTCTCCCAATTTAATTATGCCTTTCCCTTGCCATTCCCTCCAGAAGAAAGTCTACTCCCTTTCTTGAATAAGGGAACAACGTCTGCAACCCTCCAATCCTCTGGATCCTCTCCCATCCCCATTGATGATGCAAAGATCATTGCATTGGTACAAGCCGAACCAAGGTCCAGGCCCAAGGACATAGCAAACCAATAGGTCCTAGATCTGAGAGCAAGGAATAACCTGAGATTTGACCGATTCAAATGCAAGGCCAGATTGTAAAGATCATGATATCATAGCCGGAGACATGGAATGGGCTGGAGTTCAGCTCGCTGATCTGCGAGTTTTACTCATCTCTGTGCTGAACTGAAGCTGTGGCCTGCAACTAACAGGCTCCTGAATCGGCTGTGGACTCACTTTTGTGAACTTCACTTCCGAGTGTTATTTTCCTCTGCGTCCAGCACATAGTTCTCCGCAACTTCTGCCATATCCAATGAGATCCCACCATCAAGCATATCTATCCTTCCCCCCCCCGCCACTTTATGCTCTCCGCAGGGTTCACTCCTGACGCGACTGAGCTCCCTCCTGACCCTTATCCTTGCAAGCAGAACAAGTGCTACACCTGCCCCTATACCTCCTCCCTCACTACCATTCAGTGCCCCAAATAGTCCTTCCAGGTGAGGCCTGAAATGTCGACTGCACTCTTTTGATTGCACTCATAGATGCTGCCTGGCCTGCTGAGTTCCTGCAGCATTTTGTGTGTGTTTCTTGGATTTCCAGCATCTGCAGATTTTCTCTTGTTTATGATTCTTACGTTTATTGTTTTCAAGATTTGTTTTTTTTTCTGCATGTTGGGTGTTTGGCGATCTTCTTTATTTTAATGGGTTTTATTGGGTTTCTTTGTTTTGTGACTGCCTGTAAAGAGATGAATCTCAAGGTTGGGCACTCTAAACATACTTAGATAATAAATGTATATTAAACTTTGAACTTCCAAGTGAGTCTGTAGGTTATTGAATCAGTTTAGTGTTGAGGTGAGTGAAGTTAATCATGCCAGTTCAGGAGCCTGAGGGTTGTAGGTTATGAACTGTTCCTGAATCTGGTGGTGTGGGATCTACAACTTCTGTGCCTGCTCCCTGATGGTATTAGTAGGAAGAGAGCATGGCCTGGATGGTGGGGGTCCTTGATGATGGATGCTGCTTTCTTGTGACAGTGCTCCTTGTAGATGTGCTCAATGGTGGGGAGGGTTTTACCCGTGATGGACTGGGCTGCATCCATCACTTTCTGGAGGCTTTTTCATTCCTGGGGATTGGTGTTTCCACATCAGGCTATGATGCAACCAGTGAGGGTACTCTCCACTGTGTATCCATAGAAGTTTCTCAAAGTTTTAGGAGATATGCTGAATTCTCGCAAACTTCTAAGGAAGTGGACGTGCTGTCGTGCCCTCTTTGTGATGTATTTACATGCGGGTCCCAGAACAGACCCTCTGATATATTAATACTAAGGAATTTAAAGATACTGACCGTCTGCATCTCTGATCCTCTAATGAGAACTGTATAATGGACCTCCAGATTTTTCCTCCTATAGTTGATAATCAGATCTTTGGTTTTGCTGACAATAAGTGAGAGATTTTTGTTGTGGTGCTGCTCAACCAGATTTTCAATCTCCCTCCTATGTGCCAATTTGTCACCACCTTTGATTTGGCCAATGACAGTCATCAAACTTAAATGTGGCATTGAAGCGTTTTTATTGGTTATTTCAGGTCGAAACCATCGGTGATGCTTACATGGTGGCGTCAGGGCTCCCGAAGAGAAACGGCAACAAACACGCCGCAGAGATCGCCAACATGTCCCTGCACCTCCTCAGCTCGGTGGGCTCTTTCAAGATGAGGCATATGCCCGAGGTCCCCATCAAGATCAGAATTGGGATGCATTCAGGTAAAGTGCTTGGTGCAGGTGTCACTCTGTAAATGTTCTATGTTGCCATACCTTGGAACTTTGTATTAATGTCAGCCTTCTCTCTGTCTTTTTGATGATAGGTGGTCTAAGACCATAAAACCATAAAATATAGGAGCATGGTGTGGTAGTGGGGTGGTTAGCACAATACGTTACTGTACCAACAAAATGGGTTCTATTCCTGCCACTGTCTGTATGGAATTTGTACATTCTCCTGTGACCGTGTGGGTTTCCTCCAACAATCCAAAGACATACTGGTTGGGTGGTTAATTGGTCATTGTAAATTGTCCCATGATTAAGCTGGGGTTAATTTGGGGCTTGCTGGCCAGTGCAGCTCGAATGACCATTAAGGCCTATTCCACACTGTATCTAATCATATAAATAAGAATGAGGCCATTTGGAATGAGTCTGCTCTGCCATTCTATCACGGCTGATTTACCCCATTCTTCTCCTGTAATCTCAACACCTTACTAATCAAGAACCTATCAACCTCCGCCTTAAATGCAACCAATGACTTGGCCTCTACAGCCATCTGTTGCAATGAATTTCTCAGATTCACCAAATCATCTTCTGAAGGGATGTCCCTTCAGTCTAAGGCTGTGCCCTCAGATCTAAGACTCTCTTGCTAATGGAAACATCCTCTCCACAGCCAATCTACCCAGGTCTTTCAGTATCAGGTAGGTTTCAATGAGATCCTTACTCATCTGAGGGATAGAAACAGTGGCACAGAAACTGTCCTTGAGCCTGGTGGTACATGCTTTTGGGAGTTTGTATCTTCTGCTCAATGAACAGAGGATGTCCAGGGTGGGTGTGGTCTTTCATTACGCTGGCTGCTTTACTGATGAAGCAAGAAGTATAGGTAGAGTCCATGGAGGGGAGGCTGGTTTTCATTTTGTACTGAGATGTGTTCACAACTCTCTGCAGTTGTTGCAGTCTTGGATAGAAAAGTTGCCATACGAGCCATGGTGCATCCAGATAGGATGTTTTCTGTGGTGAGAGTCAATGGGGACATGCTGAGTTTCTTTGGCCTCCTGAGGAAGAAGGGGTTCTGGTGAGCTTTTTCAGCCATAATATCAACATGGTTAGACCAGGACAGGCTACTGATGCTCATACCCAGAACTTGAAGCTCTCAACCCTCCGTAAACAAGAATAACTGCACTTCACACCTTCCTGAAGTCAGTGATGAGCCCTTCTGTTTTGCTGACATTGGGTAAAAGGTTGTTGCCATGGCACCACATCACCTGACTCTCCATGTTGAAATGATGTAATGGTTACTCAGGGTGACCAGCCCAGTGTAGAGCTTTGCTGGAAGCTTTCATCCTCTCCTCCCTTTACAGGGCCGTGTGTGGCAGGCGTTGTGGGGCTGACCATGCCTAGGTACTGCCTCTTTGGAGACACCATTAACACCGCTTCACGGATGGAATCCACAAGCTTGCGTGAGTATCGCTAAATTGGATTAACAGATTATCCTCCCAAAACGATCCAAGGGTCAGAAATGAGGGACCAGCAGCACTTGGATGTGAATATCTTCTTCACCCTTTCCCTACCTGCACTTTCCTAGAATCCTAGAATTATGGAGGGCCATGTGGGAGTGAAAGGTTCAATTGATCTTGGAATAGATTAAAGGGTCGCACAGCATTGTGGGCCGAAGGGCCTGTACTGTGCTATACTGATCTATGTTCTTCCCATCTTACAGCAAGCTGTATGGTCTAGTTAGAGATACAGTCATCTATTCCATTGTACTTGTGCCAACTTTTGATGGAACTAGTCTGCAAAAAGTTCCTTTTGAGTATTTATCCAGTTGCCTTTGAACAAGGGCCATAGATCAAAGGTTTTGAACCTGGGATCCACAGACCCCTTGGTTAATGGTAGGTGTCCATGGCATAAAAAAAAATGTTGTGAACCAGTGCTGTGTAGACCATAAAACATAGAAATAGGATATCGAACATAGACCATAGAACAGTACAGCACATTAAAGGCCCTTCAGTCATAAGGTTATGCTGACCAATATACACCTACTCCATGATCAGTCTAACCCCTCCCTCATACACAGCCCATAAGCCTCCATTTTCCTTACACCTATTATTGATCTAAGTGTTTTTTTAACTGTCCTTGGGTGGAGAGTGGAGACCACCAATAGAGAGTGAGAACCATTTCTAGGCTGGAGATTATTGCTAATGTGTAACAACAATGATTGTGGAACATTGGTACACGGTGAGATCACAGATAGTGAATCATCCAGTCATTGAATTTGCTGGCCATTTGGTCCAATGTGTAACAACACTGAGTGTGGGCCATCTGAACATAATAAGATCACTGATGGTGAATCATTCAGTCACTGAAATTGTTGGCAATTTGGTCCAATGTGTCTGCTTGCTAAAGCAGGACCAATTAATCCCACTTCCCAGGTCTTGATTGATTGTGCTGTATGTTCTTCTACTTAAGCAAGTGACTAAACATTAAAGAACTCCATTCTCTTTGGAGTGAAGGAGGATGAGAGGGGACTTGATGGAGATGTACAGGATGCTAAGAGGCATAGATTGAGTAGACAGCCAGAGACTTTTTCCCAGGGCGGAAGTGAGGGGAGTATTGATATGATTGGACAAAAGTATAATGGGGATGTCAGAGGTAGGTTTTTCACACAGAAAGTGGTGGGTACATGGAATACACCAGGTGGAGGGAGAGGCAGATACATTAGGGACACCTAAGAGACTCTGAAACAGGCAAATAGATGATCGAAAGATGGAGGGCTATGTGTGAGGGAAGGGTTATATTGATCTTGAAGTCAGTTAAAAGGACAGCATACACCTAGGCCAATGGGCCTATCATGTGCTTTACTGCTCAATGTTTGAAATTGCTCAGGACGCTCTGAAAAATCGTTGCAGAAAGGCCAGCTACTTGTCATTCCAAGCAGCTTGATAGAAGCTAACACAAAGGATGAAAAAATTTCCTTGCTTCCTCAGTAACTGCTTCTTGTTTCTTCTTTCCAGCCTATCGAATTCATGTCAATAAGAATACTGTAAGAATTCTCCGCACATTAGATGAGGGCTATCAGATACAGGTCCGCGGACAAACTGAGCTGAAGGTGAGCTTCTTAATGAGTTGGAGTACCTTCAAATTATTGACCATAATGTCTTCATTTGTAATTTGTATTTACTCTGTTTTATTAATAGAATATAGAACTG
The DNA here is from genome assembly GCF_963921235.1 of Mobula hypostoma. Taxonomy (NCBI): domain Eukaryota; kingdom Metazoa; phylum Chordata; class Chondrichthyes; order Myliobatiformes; family Myliobatidae; genus Mobula; species Mobula hypostoma. The sequence goes on from NC_086103.1 coordinate 180,280,312, forward strand.
TACTGTACCAAAACAGGCCCTATTGTCCACAGTGGTTTGCTGAACCAATTAAGACTATAAGAACATAAAACTCAAAGTTAATTTATTATCAAAGTCCATATATGCCACCATATACAGCCCTGAGATTTGTTTTCTTGTGGGTACTCACAGTAAATACAAAAAACACGATAGAATCATAGAGAAAAACAACCCACGTGCAGAAGACAGCAAACTCTCCAAATGCAAAAAGAAAAAATAATAAATTGTTCTATGCTGTGTCGTATGCCATGGGCGATCATGGTCTTTCCATAGCCATAATTGTCCTTGAATGCCTCTGGTTCAAGAGCCTTGTGTTGAAGGTGATCTTGCACCTGGTTGTGTGGGTCCTAAGACCTCTGTACCTCCTTCCTGATGGCAGCAGTGAGCAGAGAGCATGGCCTGGATGGTGAGGATCTCTCATAATGGATGCTGTTTTCCTGAAACAGATTTTCATGTAGATGTGCTCAATGGTGGGGAGGGCTTTACCCATGATGGGCTGGAGACATTGAAATATACAGTGAAATGCGTCATTTGTATTAACAACAGAGACTGGAGACTGTGCAGAATTGTACCATAGTTCAAATAGTCCTTGGGTATGTTTGTTGTTAATACAAATGACGCATTTCACTGTATAGTTCAATGTACTGTATGTGTAATAAATAACTCAGGATCTGAATTTAAAACATGGTGGTTAGGGCCACTTTATTAAGAGTTGCAGAAACAAACAACGAGCAAAGGGGGAAAGAAAAGAAAAAAAGAAGTTGTGGTTGTGTCGTGCTCAGACTAGAGAGAAACAACATTCCAGTGATGACGATTAACCTATGAAATAAACAGATTCAAGTGGTGTAACACCTTCTACGGATAAACTGAGAAGCTTTTTGAAAATACAGATCTAGAATACAATTACTAGAAAATTTACTGAATAATTACACGTATGTACAGTACTGTGCAATATTCTTAGAGAGAGATATATAGCGAGGGCGCCCAAGACTTTTGCACAGTACTGTATCTGTCAACGTGGAGCAGAGAGCCAGTTTATAAATCTGGTGGGAGCGAAAGGTGTTGGGAATGACGAGGGTGGAGTGCCATGGGAGGGGCGTGGCACAGGAGGCAGAGATGGAGAGCCAGGGTGTTGAGCAGTCTGGGTGCAGACACACTCAGCACTGAGACAAGAGGCAAGGTCATATGATTCCAAACAGTTAGTTAATTAATCATTACGGAATGTCCCTCTGGTGCTTGCCACTCCCTCCCCTCTCCCTTTCCCTTTTCCCAACCGTGATTCCCCTCTCCCTGCTCCCTTCCCACTCTAAGTCCACAACAGAGACTCATATCAGAATCAGGTTTATCATCACTCACATACGTCATGAAATTTTGGGGGGTCAGCAGTACAGTGCAATACATAAAATTACTACAGTACTATGCAAAAGTCTTAGGTTCCGTGTATATATGCCGAAAACTTTTGCACAGTAGTGTAGGTGATCATATAAAAATCATAAGCAAACATAGAAAAGATAAACCACAAGGAAAATATAGAAAAATACCAATTCTAAACTTTAATCCAACAAGGGTGTTTATACATAGCTGTGGGTGAGCTCAGTCAGATATTTTATCACAGTCCGGGAGCAGGGATCAGAAGCTTGCCGATGTTACTGGTATACTATAAAACAGCCTGTTTTCATGACAATATTGCTAGTGAAAGCCAAGAGGAAAATTTCACTCCTTTGCTTAATGTTTCAGGGCAAGGGCATTGAAGAAACTTACTGGCTGGTTGGGAAAGATGATTTTACTGACCCTTTACCTGAGCCACCGGCAATCAAACCAGGGTAAGAGCATGCCTTCAGTCCTGCCCCTCACCTCTTCATCTCCCCTGTCCGCTCTCAGTCCTGGCACATGTTCCCCGACACAAAATTAATTTCCCCTCCGCTGATGCTACTCGACCCGTTGAGCAGTTTGTTTCTTGACCTTCCTGGCAACAAAACCCAATAGGAAGTGTAATGCAAGTGTGTTTGGACTGCAGTCTACTGTACGGAGGAGTCAGCATGATGCAAACCTGGGAGGATTTGGTGCTGAGGCGATGACTGTCTGAAAAGAGGACATCCTCAGGGTGGTGGAGCAACACTTTATATTCCTTCTGAGTAGTCTTCAAATATCAATTTCTCCTTCCAATATAAAAAAAAACTCCCTTCCCCTCCTCTTTTCTATTCCCCACTCTGGCCTCTTACCTCTTCTCACCTCCCCGTGACCCCTCCTCCTTCCCTTTCTTCTATGGTCCATTCTCCTTGCCTATCAGATTCCTTCCTCTCCAGCCCTTTATCTTTCCTACCCACCTAGTTTCATCTATCACCTTCTAGCTCTCCTCCTTCCCCTCCCCTAACCTTTTTAATCTGGTGTCTTCCCACTTCCTTTTCAGTCCTGATGAAGAGTCTTGGCCAGAAACGTTGACTGTTCCATAGATGCTGCCTGACCTGTTGAGTTCTTCGTGTGTTGCTTCGGTTTCCAGCATCTGCAGACTTTCTTGTGTATATGATCAGCTGCTCTCTTCACCTATGACTGTTCCTCCTACTCTGTTGATTATGTCCAAGATCACACCAAATCCCATTTAGCCGCTCCTTCAGGCTTGCCGATCTGCACTGAGCTCCTCGTGATACAGTGTCCTAGTGTTCTTTCTTTTCCAGCCTCTCTTCATCATGCAACCTCCTCCAAAATTACTTAGGCCTCTGCTGGTCAGGGTCAATCATGGATTTTGCATCGTAACTGTCTAGATACGCGAGCTTGGTCAGCACAATATAGAGAGCAAGCTGTTGCCCAGGTAGCAGGCTCCCCCTCTCCACACGGCTGATGAACCCAAAAGAACAACAGAGACTGATACAGTTTGACACCAACAGCGTCGCAGGAGTTGCCAGTCAGAGTCGAACTCAGCGTAGGACTGCCTTAGGGACTCCAGCTCCTGATATTTCCATCGGGGCTTACTCCCGCAGCCCTTCCTATGATTAGGAAACAACAAACTGTGCGAATAGAAAAAGAAGTAATAACAATAATAAACAGATAAGCAATAAGTATTGAGAACATGAGATGAAGAGTCCTTGAAAGTGAGTCCATAGGTTGTGGGAGCAGTCAGTGATGGGGCAAGTGAAGTTGAGTGAAGTTATTCCCACTGGTTCAAGAATCTGATGATTGAGCAGCAGTACAGAGCAAATCATAAAATTTATTATAACCTACAATGTAAAAAATAAATAAATGGTGTAAAAGAGGAACAGTGAGATAGTGTTCATGGGTTTATGGACTGTTCAGAAATCTGATGGCAGAGTGGAAGAAGCTGTTCCTAAAACATTCTGTGTATGTCTACCTCCCGCCAGGTAGTAGTGATGCAAAGAGGGCAATCCTGGGTGGTGAGGGTCCTTAATAAGACCATAAAACATAGGAGCAGAATTAGGCCATTCAGCCCATCGAGTCTGCTCCGCCATTCCACCATGTCTAATCCCGGATCCCACTCTACCCCATACACCTGCCTTCTCGCCATATCCTTTGATGCCCTGACCGATCAGGAAACGATCAACTTCCGCCTTAAATACGTGCATGGACTTGGCCTCCACCACAGTCTGTGGCAGAGCATTCCAGAGATTTACCAGTCACTGGCTAAAAAAATTCCTCCTTACCTCTGTTCTAAAGGGTTGTCCCGCAATTTTGAGGTTGTGCCCTCTAGTTCTGGATACCCTCACCATAGGAAACATTCTATCCACATCCACCCTATCGTGTCCTTTCAAGATTCGATAGGTGATACTGCTTTCTTCAGGGAACACGTTTTGAAGACGTCCTCAATGCTGGTGCCACGATGGAACTGGCTGAGTTTACAACACTGCAGCCTTTTCCGATCCTGTGCATTGGAACCTCCATACCAGACTGCGATGCAAACAGACAGAATGCTGTAAAAAGCCATCACGTAGGCATTCTAGAAACTCCCCCTCTTGGAGTTCAGCACCAACCTGATTTTCCCAATTTACCTACATATTGAAAATTGCCCTTTTGGCATACATTGTCTACCTCCTATTGTAACTTGTAGACCACATTCTTTCTACTGTTTGGGAGTCTGTGTACAACTCCCATCAGGATCTTTTTTACCTTTACAGTTCCTTACCTCTATCCATGATGATTCAACACCTTCCACCCCTATGTCACCGCTTTCTAATGATATAATTTCATTTTTCACCGACAGAGCCTTGCCATTCCGTTCACCTTTCTGCCTATCCGTTTGATATAATGTGAGGTGGTGTTCGTAGGTTCATGGAGTGTTCAGAAATCTGATGGCAGAGGGGAAGAAACCATTTCTAAATTGTTGAGTGTGGGTATTCTTGCTCATGTTCACAGCCCTTCAATTAGTCATTCATATGTAACATTAACCCTCAGCAAAGGTGCTCGAGGTCAATGTAAATTTGTTATCGAAGTACATATATGTTACAAAAAACGACATCGAAACTGATTTTCTTGCAGTCATTTACAAGAAAATAAAGAAATGCAATAGAATTTATTAAAAGCTATACATAAACAAAGACTGAGGAACAACTTGTGTGCAAAAAAAGACAAATTGAGCAAATAAAATACCGAGAACTTGAATTGTAGAATGTTTGAAAGTGAGACTATAGGGTGTGGATTCTGTTCAGTGTTGAGGTGAGTGAAGTTGTCCATGCTGGTTCAGGAGACTGATGGTTGAAGGGTAACAACTATTCCTGAACCTGATGGCGTGGGACTTGAGACTCGTGTATCTCCTTCCCGATGGCAGCTACTAGAAGATGGCATTGCCTGGATGGTGGGGGTCTTTGACGATGAATGCTGCTTTTTTGTGGCAGTGCTCCTTGCAGGTGTACTCAGTGCTGGGGAGGGCTTTTCCTGTGATGGACTGGGCTATGTCCACCATTTTCTGTATGCTTTTCCATTCCTGGGCACTGGTTTTTCCATACCAGGACAGATACTCTCTACTGTGCATCTACAGAAGTTTGTCAAAGCGCTACCTGACCTGTATAGCTTTTCTTTGTGTACGCATTTCAAAATTTCCAGCAATCACTGAACCTTTGCTTTTGCATTACATTTATAAACCCTGGATTGTGGTTTGAAATTATAACCTTAAGGAAAGTGTGTAATCTACTGATCAAAGCTGCCCTGAGAACAATAATGCACAATGACCAACAATACAAACATCATTCACCACCTGTTCAAATCAAGTGCATTGACTTGGAGCCCATTGAGTGAGGCCATTCTGCTGCCCAGGAGTCATACCACTGTTCAAATATCTTCCGCAGAGCTAGAAGTCATGGGTTGGATCTGGAAGAGCTTGCAGAGCGCAGAAAGTTAAAGGCAGAGCAGTCCCCTGAAGGAAAGGTGTAACGGAGGTAGTGTGACTCTGGTGCACGTGTCTTGTTCACAGAGTTCTTTCCTTGGTTCTCCCTTGAATGGTTTCGTGATGCATTTTTGCTTTCTTCCTTTGCCTGTTTTAAATTCTTCTGGTGAAGGGTCTCGGTCCGAAATGTTGACTGTTTATTCCTCTCCATAGCTGCTGCCTGGCCTGCTGAGTTCCTCCAGCACTTTGTGTGTGGTACTGTGTTTCAAATTGTGGCTATGGTAGGAGCCTTTTCTCAGTTAATCTTCCTTACTTTTTACTTTTGCATTGGGTCATCTCTGAGATGGATACTTTCCACTGGGTTGTGCTTTGAGCATCTCTCAAAGGGGCTGCACGAAAATTGAAGGTGTTCACAAAAGCAACACAGGCCCTTGAAATTGCACATGACATTTTAAGTTACCAAAAATATATATTTTCCATGGTATGGAACTCCTCCAAGAGAACCACAACCTTGTCATGGCTTGGAGGCTTGTGGGCCTCAATGACCCAGAGAGCTATGTTGGCTGGAGTCAGGGCTTTATGCTTTAGCTCTTTGTAGGGTCACCCATCCCAAACAGGTCAAAGGGTAGAGGCCAGACTAAGGTTTGGGGGTTCAGCTCAGGGTAACAAACCTGACTGGGAAAACAAGATTGTTACAGAAACAGCAATGAAGAATTCTTCTACATCTGTGTGCGATGGTATTCCTGAGTCTTCAACCGGGACTTGAATGACTGACAGTAGAAAACTGAGCTATTAACATGATGAAGGAAGCCCTGAACACTGCCAGAGATAGAGGATCTTCATTGCTGGCCTAAATGCCCACGGCATAATAGAGTTGAGATGGTACTGCTTCAGGTGGAGTCTAACCAGGACCTGGTATCATACATTTCAGGTAACTAAAGTGTGGATATAACTGACCACCAGTGTTTAATTCCATGGAGTGATTACACACTGGGGTCGAATCCCTTGGAACTGAAGGAGCAATTTGGTATTGGTATTGCTTTGTTGTTGTCATATGCACTGAGATACAGTGAAAAGCCTGTCTTGCAGATTGTGCATACAGATCAGATCATTACACAGCGTATTGAGGCAGTGTAGAGTAAAACAATAACACTGCAGAATGAAATGTAAAAGCTACTGAATAGTGCAGTGCAGTAAGTGTAAAATCAAAATGAGGTAGATCCTGAGGCCAAGTGTCCATCTTATTGTACAAGATGTCCATTTAAGAGTCTGCTAACAGTGGGATAGAAGCTGTCCTTGAGCCTGGTGATACATGTTTTCAGGTTTTTGTATCGTCTGCCCGATGGGAGAGGGAAGAAGAGAGAATGTTGGGGGTGAGTGGGGTCCTCTGATGATCCCAGCTTCTTCACTGAAACAGCGAGAAGTTTAGAGAGAATCCATTGAGGTTCCCGTGACATGCTGATCTGTGTCCACCACTCTCTGTGGTTTCTAGTGGTCACGGGCCGTACCAAGCTGTGATGCAACCAGACAGAATGCTTTCTAAGGTGCATCAATAAAAATTGGTAAGAGCCAACAGAGGCATACCGAATTGTTTGAGTCTTCTGAGGAAGTAGAGTGAGCTTTGGTGAGCTTTTTTGGTCGTGACAATAATGCGCTTGGGCCAGGATAGGCTATTTGGGAGCTGTTGAGTGACCATAAGACATAGGAGCAGAATTAGGCCATTCGGCCCATCAAGTCTGCTCCGCCTTTCTATCATGGCTGAGCGGTAGGTGCTCCCTAAAGGGGGGGAAACACTAAAAGAAATAGGATAGACATTTTGACTGCCCTGAGGACAGAGGAGGCATTTGGAAACACGGGTGTGCAAAGTAGCCACCTCAACTCTCCTGCAACATTGACTCAGATTCCTTCTCTCCAGACGCTGCCTGCCCTGCTGAGTATTTCTGACACATCCTGGTTTATTTTAGATTTCTAGCAACCAGTGTTTTTATTCTCTGGACAATAGTCGGGTTTTCTGACTTCGTTTTCTTTTTCTTTGTTTCTTCTTACAGGGAGAACTGGCAAATGACAGTGACCAAAGAGATTCAGACCCTATTCCAGAAGGCAAACAAGGCGACAGACAAACAGAAGGATTGAGCAACGCACACAAAATTCTGGAGGAGCTCAGCAGGCCAGGCGGCATCCATGGAGGGGAATAAAAAGGCGACATTTCCGGCCAAGATCCTTCTTCAGGACTGAAAAGAAAGGGGGAAGAAGGCAGAATAAGAAGGCGTGAGGGAAGTGATAAAGTGAGAGACTGCTACTGGAATCACCTTCACTGTCAAAGCCAAGGGCTTTTTGAAGAAGCCAGGATGATAGCTCATTGCTTTAACAAGATTAAAGCAGATCTTGTTAATTCTGTTCTTCCCAGCACAGCAGAATGAAACAGAACCCTTCTATTTAAAGAAGATAATATTCCTTAATATTGCTGCAGACCAGAGGATGAAGACAGGTTCAATGAAGCCTAACACAAGAAGCAGGAGCAACTAGCAACCATACAGTATAATAGTTCATGGATTTCACTTTTCTTATTATAGTCATCTGACATTAATTTCCTATTAGATCATAAAACACAGGAGAAGAATTAGGTCATTCAGCCTATTGACTCTGCTCAGCCATTCCATCATAACTGATTTATTATCCCTCTCAATGCATTCTCCCGCTTTCTCCCTGTAACCTTTGATCCTCTTACTAATCAAGAACCTATCAGCCTCCACTTTAAATACACCAATTGACTTGGTCTCCACACACATCTGTGGCAATGGATTCCACAGATTTACCACCCTTTGTCCAAAGAAATTCCTCCTTATCTCTACTCTTTTGTTCTGAGGCTGTGCCTTCTGGTCCTGGACTCCCCCACTATAGGAAACATCCTCTCCACATCCACTCGATCTAGGCTTTCAATATTCAAAAAGTTTCAATTAGATCCTCCCCCCCCCCATTCTTCTAAACTCCAGCGGGTACAGGCTCAGAGCCATCAAACGCTCCTCACGCTCCACCCTTTCATTCCCGGGATCATTCTCGTTTACCCCTTCCAGACCCTGTCCATTGTCAGCGCATCCTTTCATAGATAAAGGGCCCAAAACTGCTTGGAGACGTTCCAATCCTGACACACGAGGCTGTTGGTCACCAGTGCTGTTTTATTTGAGAAGAGAACAAAGTGACAGGGTGCTCGAAGGCTATGTTGCATGTTCTTCCATGGTACACAGAGAGGGGGCCCTGTCTGTCACCTGCAATGAACCCAGGTGATCAGAACACTGGGACAACCCCTCACTCTTCCCCGTTCATCTCTCTCCACCAGCCTAACCATTAACCCCATTATATTCATGTAAAGCCTTACATGAACATGGCAGTGTAGCAGGTCCTATAACAGTGGCAGTGACGATCGATCAGGTTTCAGTTCCTGTCGCTGCCTGTAAGGAGTTTGTACCTTCTCCCCGTGACCGCACGGTTTCTCTTCTGGCTGCTCCGGTTTCCTCCCTCGTTCCAAGACATATGGTTAGGGTTAGTGAATTGTGGGCATGCTATATTGGTGCCGGAATTACAGTGAATCCTGTGGTTTTCCCAGCACAACCCCCACTGATTTAATTTGACACAAATAGTGCATCTCACTGTGTTTCTTGACGTACATGTGACAAATAAAGCTAATCTTTATCAAATGGAACGTTGAGTAGATGGAGAGATCAGTTGCCATGACATCTGTCTGTCTCCTTTGGTTTGCTCAGTGGGACAATAACGTGAGACACACTGCCAGTTTTCTCCAAGGATTGGTAGTGTATGGGCACTTCAAGCCTTACCTCCACCCTGGGGAATGTTCTGATGATGCTTGTTGAGAGCAAGGAGGTGTGACAGATTGCCCGACGGCAGGTGGCACTTCTCACCCAATGGAGAGAGGGTGAATTGAAGAGTTTGTCATGCCAGGCCAGTTATTTTACTCATTTAAGGAATGTGGGCTTCCCTGGCTAAGCCAACATTTAATTGTCTCCTCCCCAGTGGTGGTGAGCTGCCTTCTTGAACCCGCAATCATTGAGTGTGGGTCTGTAGGTTCCTGTACCTCCTCCCTGATGGTAGTAACGAGAAGAGGGCTTGTCCTGGATGGTGAGGGTCCTTAGTGATGGATGTTGCCTTTCTGAGGCACATCTTCTTGAAGATGTCCTCAATCGTGGGGAGTCTTGAGCCATGAAGGAGTTGACAACCCTTGCAATCTCGCGCATTGGAGCCTCCATACTAGTCAGCAATGCAACCATTCTCTCCATCAGATCTGCAGAAATTTGCTGGAGTCTTTGGTGGTGAGTCTGTCTGGAACGGATGGAGCTCTTCAGATGTGTGTCGCACAGAGTTGTTAGGCAGGGACTTCAACAATTTTGACCCAGCGATGGCAAAGGGACAGCAATATACACCCAGTGGCCACTTTATTAGGTACCTCCTATACCTAATAAAATGGTAGCTGCATGTATGTTCATGGTCTTCTGCTGCTATCAAAGTCACTTCCCCAATCTGATATTTAGATTGAACAACAACTGAACCCCAATGCATAAAAGCACACCTGCATGCATTGAGTTGCTGCCACATGATGGGCTGATCAGGTATTTGCATTAAAGAGCAGGTGTAATTAATAAAGTGCATTTCCATGTCAGGATGGTGCGTGGCTTGGAGAGCAACTTCCAGGGGGTGGTGCTCCCCCTGCTTTTGCCGTCCTTGTCCTTCCAGCTGGTAGAGGTGGTGGCTTTGCAAGGTGCTGTGTCAGGAGGCTTGGCGAATTGTGGCAATGCATCCCGTAGATACATCAGGTGTGGAGTGAGTGAATGGTTTTGGATGGCGTAGCTACCCAACAGGCTGTTATGACCCAGATGGTGTCACTCATCTTGTAAATACACTGCCTGGAACAAGGCAACGGCAGCCACTTCCGCAGAAAAATTTGCTAAGAGCAATCATGGTCATGAGACCAGGATCTCCCATGCCATACGCCATGGCACATAATGATGATGGAGTTCAAATTCATGTGTCGTTGAAGCCACACTCATCCAGGCGAGAGGAGAGTGTTCCATCACACTCCTGAATTGAGCCTTGCAGATGATTCAATGTTCAAAGTACATTTATTATCAAAGTATATATACAAATTATAGGCAGACGCAAAACAAAGAAACCCTACAGAACCCATTAAAAAAGACCTAATGTGCAGGAAAAGAAACAAATTGTGCAAACAATGAAAGTAAGCAAATAAGATTCATGGTGGACACTGAATGGGAGTTAGGAGGAGAATTACTTGCCATTTTCTGACCTGCTCCTGTAGCCACATTGTCTAGACAGCTAGCCACACATGGCTACTCCAGTTCAGTTTCTGGTCAATGATAACCCCCGGGATACCGAGAGCTTGGGGGGGGGGGGGTTGGTGGTGCTGTGATCCAGGGCTGCAGGGCAGCACGATAGTGTAGTGGTTAGCATAAGGCAATTAAAGCACCAGTGACCCCATTCAAAAATGCTGTCTGTAAGGAGGTTGTACGTTCTCCCAGTGACCGCGTGGTTTCCCCCCACATTCTAGAGCTGGGCACACTACACTGGTGCTGGAAGCGTGGCGACACTCGTGGGCTGCCCCCGGTGCATCCTCGGTCTGTGTTGCTCATTGAGGCATTTGATTTAATGTTTCAATGTACATGTGAGCGATAAAGCTGACTTTGTAATGCCCTTGAGTGTCGGGGGTGATAGCTACATTATCTCCAGGTGGATATCACCATTGTCTGGCACTTGGTGGGCAAGAGAGCCCTGGTGGAAGATGGAGAAAAGGGGAGATACTGGGGGTGGGCTTTGACTAGTATCTACTCAACTAAGGAATGGAGCCAGATGGACGTTTCACTGAGGAGGACATGTACTGTAAATATTTATAGCGAATAAAGTTCCACCCGAAGTGGGGGAGGTTACAATACCAGCTACAGGATTGTGTTATTTCTTTATTACATATATAATAATAACTTATTTATAGAGCGCCTCTCATACAGACAATGTCATTCAAAGTGCTTTACAATAGGATACAGTGCAAACATGAAAATAAAAGACAAAACGATGTCAGATAAGAGCAAAGTTAAATAAGTCGATAACTGAGTCCGCATCCCTTATAGTTTTAGGTATTCAGTTCCACAGTTTGCAAGCGTAGTTCAAAAAAGCTGATCTTTTGAGGGAGATTGTTCAAACTTAAGAGGCTGGCAGAAGACTTGAGAGCTTGGGCAGGATTATAAAATAAAACTGATTCTATGATGTACTCTGGTCTCAGACTATTAAGAGCTTTAAAAACAAGTATGAGAACTTTAAAAAGAATTTTAGAAGTTTCTGGAAGCTAATGCAGGGTAGGTTAGTATGGGAGTGATACGCTCTCTCATCCTGGTTTTATTTAAAAGTCTAGCAACAGCATTCTGAATGAGCTGAAATTTGTCATTAGATTGTTTTGGAAAGCCAGTAGATTTAGACTGGATTTAGATTTAGTAAAAGGTGCATTGCAGTAATCTAGTCTGTTCGATATAAAGGTGTAAATTAGTTTTTCAGCATCATTACATGGCAGAAATGGACATACTTTTGTAATATTTCTCAAGTGCATCTTTCAACACTCAGTGGAAGAACTCAATGGATTAGGGAGCTAAGTGGTTGTGTAAACTTGTTGGGGCATGAATGTTGTATATTTTACTTCATGGTCTTAATTAAATTGTCTGCTTAACCACATTTTAGTTAATTTATCAATCTTCAAATCAATTCGATTTTACTGTCATGTGCACAAGTACAGTGACTCACAAATTGAGGCCCTTCTTGGGTCAGGGTCAACCGCGGATATTGCATCCCAGCTGTCTATGAGGTACACAAGTCAGGGCAGTGCGGTATGGAGAGTAAGCTGTGCCCAAGCAGCAGGCTCCCCCTCTCCACCCAGCTGACAAATCCAAAGGAACGGCAGAGACCAATACAGTTTGGTGCCAGAGGCATCGCAGAAGTTGAACTCAATGCTTTAGGGACTCCAGCTCCAGATTTTTCCCTCGGGGTTTACTCCCAAAGCCCTCCCCGTGGGTGGGTATAGCCGCCAGGCAGTGGAGGTTTGAGATCAAAGTTTTTCTTCTCCTAGATGAGTTGCCAACCACAGCTGACGGGCCCCATCTGCCCAAGGCACCGCTAACTCACCTTTGCCCCTTCTCCTGTCAGTAGAAATTGTTCCACTGGGCTTAGTAGATAGGCCACACCTGAAGGCCAGGAGCTAGACCTGGTCGTCAGAGGCCATTGGGAGCATTTAACAGGCAGTGGGAGCTTATCCCTAGTCCATCCCCAGCTATGACAACCTTAAGGAACCAGTGAGGGACATGTAAAATGAAAATTTTGCAGCCATATTACAGACTTGTAGGTTCAGATAACACAGAGCTAATAAATTATACATAAAAATTCAACAGGGTACAGAGAGAGAAAAAAAACAACTGTGCAAAAAATAAAGTGTAAAAAGCAAAGACACAATCAAAGACAAGTACAGCAGGTGGAACGTAGTGTTTGGTTGCTGAGGAAGGGTTAGGACTGTGCAGATCAGTTCAAGGGAAATGGCTGTTCTTGAACCTTGGGTGGTCGGGATTTCAGTTTTTTCGTACCTCCTGCCTGATGGTACCAGCAAGAGGAGGATAGGACCCAGATGGTGGGGGTTGTTGCTGGTAGATACTGTCAATGGTGGGAATTACAAGAAAAAGGTCATATATTCTATATAAAAGACTGGCAGGTGTCCAAACTATATTGCCAGCAAATTGTGCAGAGGATGCAGAGTCTGCAGAGGGATATAGATAGATTAAGGGAGTGGGCAAAGGTCTGGCATATGGAGTATAACGTTGGTAAGTGCACTGTCATCCACTTTGGAAGGAAAAATAGAAGATCAGATTATTATTTAGATGGTGAAAGATTGCAGCATATTGTTGTGCGGGGGACTTGAGAGTGCTTGTGCATGAATTGCCGAAGGTCGGTTTGGAGGTTCAACACGTTATCAAGAAGGCAAATGGAATGTTGACCTTCATTGCAAGAGGGGTTGAATTAGAGCAGAGGAAGGCTGAAACTGCTCAGGGTACTGGTGAAACCGCAACAGGAATACTGCATGCAGTTCTGGTCCTCTTACTTGAAGAAAGATATACTGGCATTTGCGGTACATGCAGAAAATGCTGGAGGAATTCAGCAAATCAGGCAGGATCTATGGAAGGGAATAAGCAGCCTTTGAGGTGGTTCACCAGATTGATTCCAGACATGAGGCTGTTAACCCTTAATTCTCTGTAAGGAGAATCATCTACAGGGAGTTTGTACATCTTCCCATGAACACGTGGGTTTTCTCTGGGTGCTCTGGTCTCCTCACACAGTCCAAAGACATACAGGATAGTAGGTTAATTGGTCATTGTAAATCCTCCCGTGATGAGGCTAGGGTTAAGTAAACGAGTTCCCGGGCGGTGAGGCTCGTTGGGCTGGAAGGGCCTGTTCTGTGCTGAATCACCAAATAAACAAGTAACTAGTGAACAACAGGAATTCTGCAGATGCTGGAAATTCAAGCAACACAAAGTTGCTGGTGAACGCAGCAGGCCAGGCAGCATCTCTAGGAAGAGGTACAGTCGACGTTTCAGGCCAAGCCCTTCGTCAGGACTAACGAAGACTAACGAAGTTAGTCCTGACGAAGGGTCTCGGCCTGAAACGTCGACTGTACCTCTTCCTAGAGATGCTGCCTGGCCTGCTGCGTTCACCAGCAACTTTGAAATGACTAGTGAGCAGAGATTGAGCCAACTGGGACGATACTTAATTGGATTCAGAAGAATAAGAGCGGATCTTATAGAAACATAAAATTATGTAAGTGTTAGAGGCAGGGAATTTGTTTCCACTAGTAACTGGGACTAGAACTAAAACATTCCCTCAAGATCTACCGGAGTAGGTATAGGTTGGAGCTGAGGAAAAGCTGCTTTTGCCAGGGAGAAGTGAATCTGTAGAATTTTCTGTCCATGGAAGCAGTGGAGGCTATCCCATTGAATATATTTAAAACACAGTTAGCCAGATTTTCTTGCATCACAGGGGAATTAAGGGCAGGTAGGTGGAGCTGAGTCCATAGCCAGGTCAACCACGACAGAGCAGGCTGCAGTGTTCACTCAGTGGAAGACAAGGCAGATTGCATTCCTCTGTGGCTGCCCTAGTGTGTGATGAGGAACTGCTGCGTGCTTGTTCTTGCAGAAACCTGGCTCCAGGACAACATCAAATGCACCATCGATCTACAGGCCATGACACACAGGGACTTGGGCTATATTAGCTCTATGTGACTGTATGTTTTACTGCTATTGCAATTATATGGGATACATGTGATATACGAGGGGTGATTGATAAGTTCGTGGCCTAAGGTAGAAGGAGATGAGTTATACAGCTCTCGTTACATGCACATGCAGATCAACTCTTTGAATGATTATGCAGACAATTTGAAGTTAATAACTCATCTCCTTCTACCGTAGGCCACGAACTTATCAATCACCCCTGATATTAACTTATGAGTTATTAACTTCAAACTTTCTGCATAATCACTCAAAGAGTTGACCTGCATGTGCATGTAACAAGAACTGTATAACACATTTCATTGTACCTTAGGCCACGAACGTATCAATCACCCATGTGCCTTGTACTGTTGCTACTGTGTTTTGCACCTTGGCCCCAGAAATGCTGTTTCATTTGGCCGCATCCATGGGTATTCATTTATGACTGAATAACAACTAGACAAACTTGAACATGAAATTGGGTCGAAGGACCAGATGGACGACTATTTTGTGTTTCTTATGTTTCATCCCCATATGTCCTTAACAAAGTGGTGGTGACTGTGCTGATGAAGGGTCTCGACCCAAAACGTTGACTGTTTCTTCATTTCAATAGATGCTGCCCGACGGGTTGAGTTCCTCCATCATTCTCTGTGTGTTACTGAAGGTGGTGGTGAACTGCTTTCTAGAAGTGTTGTCATCCTGGTGAAGATACTTTCACAGTGAAGTTCGGTATTTACAGTATATTAATAAATAGTTCTATGGTGTTCGTTGACAGCTACAAAAAGACACTACTCAGTGTAAGAGCCCTCATGCCCCTGAGTCTGTTGACAGTCAACTAGATTATGGCTGATCAGTGCAATTGCATTCAAGAATAAACTCTTCTTGGGCTCCCAGCCAGGTACAGATGGGAGTGCGGAAACTTGAGGACTAACCAGTCAGGAGATTTGGGCTACGGGGTTATAAATTCCACTGTTTGTCTTTGAAACGTCGGTTACAATTGATACTTGTACCCGGCTGGAAGCCCAAGAAGAGTTTATTCATCATATACGCCGGGAAAGCACTTGATCCTTTTTCAATGACATTTGAGTTCAAGTTCAAGTTTAATTCTCACTCAACCACACGTGAACACCTGTGATCACAGCCAAATGAAACAGCGTTACTCAGGGGCCAGGGTGCAAAACACTGTACCAACATCACACACAGCACAACGCACATATAGCACATACAGGTTTCCCCCGCCATACGAAGGTAGAGCGTTCCTATGAAATGGTTCGTAAGCAGAAATGTCATAAAGTGAAGAAGCAATTACCATTTATATGGGAAAAATTTGTGAGCATTCGCAGACCCAAAAATAACTTACCAAATCATGCCAAATAACACAAAACCTAAAATAACAGCAACATATAGTAAAACCAGGAATGATATGATAAATACACAGCCTGTATAAAGTAGAAATACTTCTCTACAATCATTGCCGCACTGTTCTCGGTAGCGAAAATCTCGCGGAAGCACTCTCGGCAAAAACACGGCGCAAGCGCTCTTGGCAGAAACACTTTCTCCAGTAACCTTTAAGCTATGAAGCTGCCAAATCATACCAAATAACGCATAAAAATACACAGCCTATATAAAGTAGAAATAATGTACAGTGTAGTATCACTTACCGGAATCGGGAAGACAGCGCCGAGCACTCTGATGATGGTGTGTTAGGCTGAGTCATCGAAGGTTGGGGTGGTGCAGTGGTTCCCAACCTCTGGGCTGCTGACCGATACTGATCCACGAAGCATGCAGTGGTAGCCAGAACGCACCCAGCACATTTTTAAGAAAAAAGCCAAAATAGACAAGCTAATTAATTAGGTGCCACCCGGTACGTAAATGTCAGCCCAGATCAGAGACGATGCAATCGGCAATCGCCTCTGATCTGGGCCAACATTTACGTGCCAGGCGGCACCTAATTAATTAGCTTGTTTATTTTGGCTTTTTTCTTAAAGATGTGCTGGGTGCGTCCCGGCTACCGCTGCATTCTCCGTGGCAATGTAACAGTCTGCGGCCTGGGGGTTGGGGTGGTGGGACACTGGGGTGTCATCTCATTGTCGCCTGTTTCCATCAGGGCAGCCAGGTCATCTTCTTCTATCTCTGCCTGCCTCGATGTCGAAGGTCGAGGTTCGTCATCTGCTGTGGAAGGCTTGAAAAACGACAGTATGCTTGACTGCTTAGCCTCACGCATTTTTCTATCATCTCATGCAGCTGCTTCACATTCAGTCCCTGGAAGACTTCACTTTTCGGTTTCGATTGTTATCCTTTCCTCTTTCAATTGCATCAGCTCCTCATCTATCAGTTCTTGGTCATGGGATACCAAAATCTCTTCAACATCATCTTCATCAACTTCCACAAGCCAAACTCACTTTGTCCTTACTTCGTTCACCACGATCGAAATGCTTAATTATGTCTAGTTTTACGCTAAGTGTATCACCCTTACGAGCTCTTTTAGGCTTTTCCGATACCTTAGAACTCATCTTGCTAACGGCTGCTCACAGGCACGTGTTTAAGCAATGCTGGCGAGAATGCAGTTCCGGGGGAGGCGCTTGGCTGCTCGGGGCGCGCGCTGCCTTTTCTCGTAACAGTGAAAACACCTTCTGTTAGCGAAAACGGGTAAATAATGTAGGTCTTTCGTAACAGCGAAGTTTCATAAAGCGAATGTTTGAAAAGCGGGGGACACCTGTATAGCAGTAAACATAGTCTCACTGCAGATGAATATTTGTACACGAGCATGCAATCCAGCTTGTCTTGCACTGAGTGAATGAACAGTGGGGGGCAGCACCAACAGGAGGGTCCGACCCCGATCCAGAGGGATTGTGCCACTCAGCTTCTGGCGTTGCCCTTCCCAAACAAGCAAGCCTGCGGCACGAGGCCTAGTTCTCGCTACGAACAAGGCCACCCAGATGCTTTTTGGGTACACCATGGTCCAGAGGAACATTTTGAATGGTTGTCTAGAGCACTGTGTAAAAGTTATAAGCACATACAGTATATATAGTTAGGGTGGTTAAGACTTTTGCACCATACTGTAGTAATTTTATGTATTACACTGTACTTCAGAAGTGTTAGAGCATCTGCTGTTTTCAGGGGAGTAACGCATCGATTTACTGGGCCGTAGATGGTTTTGACAGCATTGCAAAAATTATGCATGTCATTATTATTGGCAAAGGACTGGATTTCATGTGCCTTTTCAGGCCACCACTCATTTTGTATGGCCCGTATTGCCTTTTGCACTTTCCTCCGAGCTGCTGCCTCAGAGCGCAGAGCTGATATAGGTCCACTGTTGTTCCATGGTATTTTCTGAGCTCAGACAAGGTTCCAGCTCCCTTACTTTCTCAGCTGTGCTCTTGTGACCCATACTCCGGAGGATCTTCAGACTATCCTTGCTGCAGCGGTGAGAGCGTACAGCAGGATGGGGCTGACTGTCAGTACCACCAAGACAGAAGTGGTTTGCCAATGGAGTACCAGTGTCCCACCCACTCTACCTGCCTTTACTGTTGGTGATGAAAAGCTGTCAGTAGTGCCATCTTTCAAATATCTGGGGAGCATTCTCTCTGAGGATAGCGGCATTGACAACGACATCCAGAGCCGCATTAAACAGGCATCAGCTGCCTTTGGGAGACTTTGGCGTAGAGTCTTTCAGAACAGCAGCCTTTGTCCCTCCACAAAGGTCGCCGTATACCAAGCGGTCTGTGTCACCACCCTCCTTTATAGCTGTGAAGCTTGGGTAACCTACAGCCGTCACATCAAGTCCTTGGAGCGCTTCCACATAAGCTGCCTCCAGTGCATCCTGGGAATTACCTGGCGTGAGCGGGTGCCTCACACTGAAATACTTGTAAAGACCAACTGCAGGAGTATTGAGGCCATGATCACCCAGCGTCAGCTGCAGTGGCTGGGGCACGTGATAAGGATGCCCCCATGTCGGCTACCCCGCAGAGTGTTATACAGCCAGCTACATCATGGTCGACGCTCCGCTGGAGGGCCGCAGAAGCGCTATAAGGATCAGATGAAGAATGCTTTAAGGAAGTGCAAGATCAGACCCGAGGACCTGGAGGATGTTGCTGCTGACCGTAACACTTGGCAACAGCCGTGTAGGGACGGGGTTCGTATTCTGGAGATGGAAAGAACAACCAGAAGACAGCAGAAGAGAGCCAGGAGAAATGCAGCCATGGTTGCCACCACTACCACATATACATGTCCCACCTGCAATAGAGCTTGTGGGTCCAGGATAGGACTGTATGGTCAAAGATCTCACCGTTAAAGGAGTGGACGTCATCATCGGAATTCGATGGACAACCGAAGAAATTGTACTGCTGCCACGAAGAAAACATTTCATGACATATGTGAGATGAGAAACCCGATTCTGATCTGGGTCTCTATTGTGGACTGGAAATGGGAGGGGGCAGGGAGAGGGGAATCATGGTTGGGAAAATGGGAAGGGTTGCGGAGGGAGAGGGAAGCACCAGAGAGACATTCTGTAATAATTAATAAACCAACTATTTAGAATCAAAATGACCTTACCTGGTGTCTGCACCCCCACCAACCCCGACCCCTGGCACTCCTTCTCTGCTACCTGTCCCACACCCCTACCGCTGCACTCCACCCTCGCCGTTCCCAACATCCTTTGCTCCCGCCAGATTTACAAGCTTGCTCTCTGCTCCATGTTGGCAAATATAGTACTGTGTAAAATCCTTGTTTTATACACATGCCTAAGACTTTTACACAGTACTGCATATCCACAGTCAGATGACAATAAACTTAAACTTGAACTGAATTTAACCTACTAACCCATGCACCTTTGGAATGTGGGAGGAAACCAGAGCACCTGGGGGAAATCTACACAGTCACGGGAAGAACGTACTAACTCCTTATAGACAGTGGCGGGAATTGAACCTGGGCCCTGGTACTGTAAAAGCGTTACACCCCACCAATAGCTCAATCCCTTCGCATGCACTCATCTGGAGCATTGGGATATAACCACACAGAGGTCTCTACTCTTGTAGAAATCCTAAGGTAACCACAGCCTAGGAAGAGACCAGGCAAAATATCAAAGCACCATCAAGAATTTCTTCCTAATAGGCTTAATCTAAAGAAGTTCTTCACAGAGGGTGGTGGGGATACAGAACTCCATGCCAGAGGAGGTGGTGAGGCAGGAACCAAAGTTCAAAGTCAATTTTATTATCAAAGTTCATATACAACCCTGAGATTCATTTCCTCGTGGGCATTCTCAGTAAATCCATAGACTAATAACCATAAAAGAATCAATGAAAGACTGTCCAACTAGGATGTTCAACCAGAGTGCAGAAGACAACAAACTGTAAATGCAAATATAAATAAGCAGCAATAAATAACGAGAACACGAGATGAAGAGTCCTTGAAAGTGAGTCTATAGGTTATGGGAACATTTCAAGCGAACTTGAGTGAAGTTATACATCTTGGTTCAAAAGCCTGAAGGTTGAGGGATAGTAACTGTCCTGAACCTGGTGACGTGGGTCCTGAGGCTCTTGAGACATTTAAAACACATTTGGGCAGGCGCATGGATAGGAAATGTTCAAAGGGTAAGGGGGGGGGGGGAGTGGGAAAGGGACCAGTTCAGATTGGCCTTTGGTTGGCATCAACCTGTTGGGCTAAAGGGTCTGTTTCACAGGGAGAATGCACAAACTCCTTACAGACAGCAACAGGAGTGGAACCCCATCTTGCAACTGTTTCTGATTTTAACTGAGGATGCTGTGTACATATTTGAAAACATTTGTCTGGCTGCACAATATTTAATGCAAAATCTGAGGCTCTAATCGACAGTCCTCTCTGATTGGAGAATCAGCACTGAAGATTTTTCTTGTACTGATACGAATTGTCCACCAGGTGGCAGTATCGATACAGTCTACATTCTCCAGCCTTTTCGACTCATAGTCATACTTTATTGATCCTGGGGGAAATTGGTTTTCGTTACAGTTGCTCCATAAATAATAGTAATAGAACCATAAATAGTTAAATAGTAATATGTAAATTATGCCAGTAAATTATGAAATAAGTCCAGGACCAGCCTATTGGCTCAGGGTGTCTGACCCTCCAAGGGAGGAGTTGTAAAGTTTGATGGCCACAGGCAGGAATGACTTCCTATGACGCTCTGTGTTGCATCTCGGTGGAATGAGTCTCTGGCTGAATGTACTCCTGTGCCCACCCAGTACATTATGTAGTGGATGGGAGACATTGTCCAAGATGGCATGCAACTTGGACAGCATCCTCTTTTCAGACACCACCGTCAGAGGGTCCAGTTCCATCCCCACATCACTGGCCTTACGAATGAGTTTGTTGATTCTGTTGGTGTCTGCTACCCCTCAGCCTGCTGCCCCAGCACACAACAGCAAACATGATAGCACTGGCCACCACAGACTCGTAGAACATCCTCAGCATCGCCCGGCAGATGTTAAAAAGGACCTCAGTCTCCTCAGGAAATAGAGACGGCTCTGACCCTTCTTGTAGACAGCCTCAGTGTTCTTTGACCAGTCCAATTTGATCTCAACAGATATCTCTTCAGACTTGCAGTATTCCTACTCTGGAAAATATGGACTTGAGCTCCTTTCATACTTGTAAAAACAAGCTTCATGCATGCACCAGGCAACACAGTAGCATAACAGCTTATAGAGTAAACTATAAGAACGAGATTCAATTTCCTCCGTTGACTGTAAGAACTTGCACTTTCTCCCCTTGACCACATGGATTTCCTCCAGTACAGTGCAAAAGCCTTAGCTCGGGTGTCTAAAACTTCTGAATAGTACTGCAGTAATTTTATGTATTGCACTGTACTGCTGTGGAAAAAAAAAATCATGACATATTGAATTGACTTTATTTCTTATATCCTTCACATACATGAGGAGTAAAAATCTTTGCCTCCGTCTAAATGTGCAATGTGCAATCATAGTAATTTATAATAAATTGAACAGTCAATATAATATAGAGTACACTCAAATCAGGGTGAGTTCATCAGTCTGATGGCCTGGTGGAAGAAGCTGTCCTGGAACCTGGTGGTCCTGGCTTTTATGCTGCGGTACCGCTTCCCGGATGGTAGCAGCCGGAATAGATTGTGGTTGGGATGACTCAGGTGCCCGATGATCCTATGGGCTGTTTTTACACTCCCATCCTTGTAAGTGTCCTGAATCATGGGAAGTTCACAACTACAGATGCGCTGGGCTGTCCGCACCACTCTCTACAGAGTCCTGCGATTAAGGGAGGTACAGTTCCCATACCAGGCAGTGATGCAGCCAATCAGGATGCTCTCAATTGTGCCCTTGTAGGAAGTTCTTAGGATCTGGGGGTCCATACCAAACTTCCTCAACTGTCTGAGGTGAAAGAGGCGTTGTTGTGCCTTTTTCACCACACAGCTGGTGTGTACAGACCACGTGAGGTCCTCAGTGATGTGGATGCTGAGGAACTTGAAGCTGTTTACCCTCTCAACCCCAGATCCATTGATGTCAATAGGGGTTAGCCCATCTCCATTCTTCCTGTAATCCTTTGTTTTTGCGACATTGAGGGAGAGGTTGTTTTCTTGACACCACCAGTGTCAGACAGATGACTTCTTCCCTGTAGGCCACCTTGTTATTGTTTGAGATAAGGCAAATCAATATAATGTCATCAACAAATTTAATTAACAGATTAGAGCTGTGGGTGGTGACACAGTCATGGGTATACAGGGAGTAAAGGAAGGGACTTAGTACACAGCCTGAGGAGCTCCTGAGCTGAGAGTCAGAGGGGTGGAGGTGAGGGAGCCCACTCTTACCACCTACTGGCCATCTGACAAGGCAGGGTCAAGGCCAAGATCTCTGAGCTTCTTGTCGAGCTTGGATGGAATTATGGTGTTGAATGCTGAGCTGTAGTCCAAGAACAGCATTCTCACCTAAGCATCCTTCTTCTCCAGATGTGTAAGGATGGTATGTAGAGCAGTGGCTATTGCGTCATCTGTCAATCGGTTGTGTCGGTAGGTAAATTGTAGGGGACCAGTTTGGGTGGTAGCAGGCTGCAGATGTAATCCTTGACCAGCCTCTCAAAGCATTTGCTTATTATTGAGGTGAGTGTGACAGGACGCCAGTCGCTCAGACATGTTACCTTGGTCTTTTTTGGTACAGGGACAATGGTGGATAACTGGAAGCAGGAGGGCACTCTACACTGGGAGGAGAGATTAAAAATGCCTGTAAACATACTTGCCAGTTGTGCTGCGGACATCCTAAGCACTCACTCTGGGATGCCGTCCGGTCCCGCAGCCTTGCAACTGTCCACTCGTTGGAAACATCTACGTACCTCAGCCTCAGAGATGACCAGGTTGCAGGTTGTAGCGGTGGCTTTCCTCGGAGGCTCAGAGTTAGTGACATCAAACTGAGCATAAAAGCGATTGAGCTCATCTGGGAGAGAGGGCATGATGTTGGCAGCACCACAATGTTTGGCTTTGAAGTCTGAGATGGTATGCATCCCTCGTGTGCTTGCATTGTGAACCTTGACTCCATCTTGTCCGTGTAATGTTGTTTCACAGCTTTGCACAGATCATAGCTGCTTTTCTTGAGCTCTAGTTGATCTCCAGCAATGTAAACTCGATGTCACGCTGTAAGTGTTGCTTGCATGGAACTATTGATCCAGGGTTTCTGGTTTGGGTAGACCCTGACCAACTTCTGAAGAACAACATCGCCGATGCACTTCCGGATGAAGCACGTGACTCCATCCATGAACTTGGAGACACCCTCGTCACAGAAGACATTCCAGTCGACGTCATCGAAGCAGTCCTGCAGCATGGAGACTGATTGGTCGGACCAATAGTGGATGGTTTTAACAATGGCCGCCTCTTGTTTCAGCTTCTGCCTGTATGTCGGCAGAAGCAGGATCGAACACCGATCTGATTTTCCAAAAGCTGGGTGAAGGAGAGCTTTGTAAGCGTTGCAGAAGGGAGTGTAACAGTGGTCAAGTGCCTTATCTCCATGAGTGCTCACCTGGATGTGCTGACAAAACTTCAGAAAGGCTTTCATTGGCAACACTCGATTAAAGTCAAAGATGAAGGCAGCCTCTGGTTGTGCAGTCTCCAGCGTGTTGATGGTCTCGTACAGTTCCTTGAGAGCCAGGTCAGTATCAGCCTGCGGCAGAATGTACACCGCTGTGATGATGACAGCTGTGAACTCCCTAGGCAGCCAGTCGGGTCTGCACGGCAGCACCAAGTATTCCAGGTCTGGGGAACAGAAGGATTTGAGTGCATGCACATTCTGGGGGAAGCACCAAGCATTGATGACCATGAAGCATAACCTTCCTCTTTTACTCTTCCCAGTGAGGTTTTTCAATCTGTCACCCCGGAAAAGGGAGAACCCACAGGGCTCGATGGCATGATCCAGTATCTCCTCCATCTGCCGGGTCTCCACGAAGCACAAAATATTGCATTCCTTTGTTTCCCACTGAGAGGAGATTCTGGCTGTCATTTCACAAAGCTTGTTATCCAGGGACTGAACGTTAGCCAGGAGGATGCTAGGGAGCAGCGGTCGATATGCACACTGTCTCAGTCTCACCAGGACACCGCCCTTCTCCCTCACCTCTGGCACTTCTTCCAAGGTAGTGGCGGTGTAAGAGATGGGTCTCCCATGGATCGCACAAGCAGGGGACCCTAGTGTTGGAAAGGCGGCACATAGAGGGTAAATGCCATCTTTCCGATGTTCAGAAGGGACGGTATATCGTATCTGATGTGTCTGTCAGCTACTTGAACAGAAAATGGTAGAAATTAGTAGTCTACTGTAGATTTGGAACGGAGCACGCAACACGACCGCCATATGCAGTGCCATCTTATCTTATGAGTGAGATATCTTATCTCATGTGAGTGATAACACCATAAGATATAGGAGCAGAATTAGGCCATTTGGCCCATCGAGTCTGCTCCACCATTTCATCATGCCTGATCCATTTTCCCTCTCAGTCCTAATAGTCTGCTTTCTCCCCATAGCACTTCATGCCCTGACCAATCAAGAATCAATCAACCTCTGCCTTAAGTATATATAAAGACTTAAAGCCTTGGTTTCCACAGCTGCCTGTGGCAAAGAATTCCAGATTCACCACTCTCTGGCTACGTCCACACTACACTGGATAATTTTAAACACAAAGCTTTTTCTCTTTGTTTTGACCCTCCGTCCACATTGAAACAGCGTTTTCATCCCCCAAAAACAGTTTCTAAAACACTCTCTAGAGTGTGTAAATTTGAAAACGATTGTTGCGTGTTGTAGTGTGGATGGGGTAAATGGAGATATTTAAAAACACTGTCATTGCAACACAACAATGATTTTTCTGCTTGGTACTGCGCAAGCACTGCCGGACGGCTGTTATAACGCGCAGTCGGTGTGAACAGCGTGAGAGCTAAATTGTAAACTGAGCTTTTTTGACTAGATCCCCTAAGTTGATTTAATTGAGTCTATCTTTAAAAATATTAATGTCAGAAATACTGCACAGGTCTGGCGGCAGAAGATTCCACTCTCTTGTTGATCTTGGGTAGAGGACGGCTTCATGCGTGTGTTGTTTACTTTATTGTTTTTGTTAATAGCTTGTTTGGAGTTAAACATCTCCACGTTCTCCACTGCTTTGCTGACTTTGTAGTCGTTTGTAACTCGCAGAAACAGCTCGACTTCATTGTCTGTCTAAACGAAGAAGTCAGGTCTGCTTTTTCCAGCAGAGGTTTTCTTTGTATTCCTCAAAGACATTGTTGAAAACTTTTTCGCTGTTGTTGGTACTCTAGTTTTTGACCAATGGAAATAGCACAACTCTGCCGCAGAAACATAAATATTATACAGTTTCCTCTTCACTTGTTTTCTGTAGATGTATCTGCGCATGCCCAGTAGGAGTAGATTCGCCCAAATATCCGTTTTACTGTGGACAGAGATATTTTGAAAAATGCCTAGTGTGGACGCCTGTCGTTTTTACTTGAAACCGACGTTTTCAAAATTATCTGGTCTAGTGTGGACGTAGCCTCTGGTTAAATAAATTCCTCCTCATCTCTGTTCTATTCTGAGGTTATGTCCTCTGGTCTTAGACTCTCCCACCATAGGAAACATCCTCTCCACATCCACTCTATCAAGGCCTTTCACCATTCGATAGGTTTCAGTGAATACAGGCCCAGAGCAATTAGATGCTCTTCATAGGAAAAGCCATTCAATTCTGGAATCATTTTCGTGAGCCTCCTTGGAACCCTCTCCTGTTTCAGCACATCTTTTCAAAGAAAAGGCACCTAAAATTGCTCACAGTACTCCAAGAGAGGCCTCACCAGTACTTTATAAACACTCAACATTACATCCTTGCTTTTATATTCTAGTCCTCTTGAAATGAATGCTATCATTGCATTTGCCTTCCTCACCACAGACTCAACCTGCAAATTAACCTTTAGGGAATCCTGCACAAGGACTTCCAAGTCCCATTGTGCCTCAGTTTTTTGAATTTTCTTTCGATTTAGAAAATAGTCAACCTTTTCATTTCTTCTACCAAAGTGCATGACCATACACTTCCTGACTCTGTATTTTATCTCCCATTTCTTTGCTCATTCTCCTAACCTAACTCCTTCTCTACTTCCTCAAATCCACCTGCCTCTCCACCTATCTTCGTATTGTCTGCGAACTTTGCAACAAAGCCATCATTTCCATCATCCAAATCATTGACATACAATATGAAAAGGATCGGTCCCTACACACACCCCTGTGGAACACCACTAGTCACCAGCAACCAGTCAGAAGAGGCTCCCTTTATCCCCACTCTTTGCCTCCTGCCAATCAGTCACTGCTTTATCCATGCTAGAATCTTTTCTGTAATACAGCAGCCTCATGTATGGCACCTTGTTAAAGGACTTCTGAAAATCCAAGTACACAACATCAACCGATTCTCCTTTGTCTATCCTGCTTGTTATTTCTTCAAAGAATTCCAACAGATTTGTCAGGCAAGATTTTCCCTCAAACAAGCCATGCTGACTATGGCCTAGCTTATCATGTGCCTCCAAGTACCCTGAGACCTCATTCTTAATAATTGACTCCAACATCTTCCCAATCACTGAGGTCAGACTAACTGGGTTATAGTTTTCTTTCTTCCAGGTGCACCCTGACGACGAAGTACATCCATGTCCTCACTATCAATAGTAACAGGCAGCAGTACAGGCTGTCTTCCTAAAGTCCATCACCATCTGCTTTGTCTTACTAATGTTGAGCTGCAGCTGATTCACTTGCACCACTTAATGTAGTCCTCCACCCTGTAGTCATCCTCCCGTCCTCCCTTTGTACGTCCAACTACTGCTGAGTCATCAGAGAATTTCTGCATATGACATGAATCAGTGTTGTATTCCAAGTCTGAGGTATACAGGGTAAACAGGAAGGGAATAAGGAACCTTGGTTCTCAAGGGATGTTGCAACTCTGATAAAGAAGAAGAGGGAGTTGTATGACGTGTATAGGAAGCAGGGAGTAAATCAGGTGCTTGAGCAGTATAAGTGCAAGAAAATACTTAAGTCAGGAGGGCTAAAAGACATGAGGTTGCCTTGGCAGTCAAAGTGAAGGATAATCCAAAGAGCTTTTACAGGTATATTAAGAGCAAAAAGATTGTAAGAGATAAAATTGGTCCTCTTGAAGATCAGAGTGGTCGGCTATGTGCGGAACCAAAGGAAATGGGGGAGATCTTAAATAGGTTTTTTGTGTCTGTATTTACTAAGGAAACTGGCATGAAGTCTATGGAATTAAGGGAAACAAGTAGTGAGATCATGGAAACTGTACAGATCGAAAAGGAGGAGGTCCTTGCTGTCTTGAGGAAAATTAAAGTGGATAAATCCCCAGGACCTGACAGAGTGTTCCCTTGGAGCTTGAAGGAGACTAGTGTTGAAATTGCAGGGGCCCTGGCAGAAATATTTAAAATGTCGCTGTCTACGGGTGAGGTGCTGGAGGATTGGAGAGTGGCTCATGTTGTTCCGTTGTTTAAAAAAGGATCGAAAAGTAATCCGGGAAATTATAAGCCAGTAAGTTTAACGTCGGTAGTAGGCAAGTTATTGGAGGGAATACTAAGACAGAATCTACAAGCATTTGGATAGACAGGGACTTATTAGGGAGAGTCAACATGGCTTTGTGCGTGGTAGGTCATATTTGACCAATCTATTGGAGTTTTTTGAGGAGGTTACCAGGAAAGTGGATGAAGGGGAGGCAGTGGATATTGTCTACATGGACTTCAGTAAGGCCTTTGACAAGGTCCCGCATGGGAGGTTAGTTAGGAAAATTCACTCGCTCGGTATACATGGAGAGGTGGTAAATTGGATTAGACATTGGCTCAATGGAAGAAGCCAGAGAGTGGTGGTAGAGAATTGCTTCTCCAAGTGGAGGCCTGTGACTAGTGGTGTGCCACAGGGATCAGTGCTGGGTCCATTGTTATTTGTCATCTATATCAATGATCTGGATGATAATGTGGTAAATTGGATCAGCAAATTTGCTGATGATACAAAGATTGGAGGTGTAATAGACAGTGAGGAAGGTTTTCAGAGCCCGCAGAGGGACTTGGACCAACTGGAAAAATGGGCTGAAAAATGGCAGATGGAGTTTAATACAGACAAGTGTCAGGTATTGCACGTTGGAAGGACAAACCAAGGTAGAACATACAGGGTTAATGGTAAGGCACTGAGGAGTGCAGTGGAACAGAGGGATCTGGGAATACAGATACAAAATTCCCTAAAAGTGGCTTTTGGTACATTGGCCTTTATTAATCAAAGTATTGAGTACAAGAGCTGGAATGTTATGATGAGGTTGTGTAAGGCATTGGTGAGGCCGAATCTGGAGTATTGTGTTCAGTTTTGGTCACCAAATTACAGGAAGGATATAAATAAGGTTGAAAGAGTGCAGAGAAGGTTTACAAGGATGTTGCCAGGACTTGAGAAACTGAGTTACAGAGAAAGGTTGAATAGGTTAGGACTTTATTCCCTGGAGCGTAGAAGAATGAGGGGAGATTTGATAGAGGTATATAAAATTATGATGGTTATAGATAGAGTGAATGCAAGCAGGCTTTTTCCACTGAGGCAAGGGGAGAAAATAAACCAGAGGACATGGGTTAAGGGTGAGGGGGGGGAAAGTTTAAAGGGAACATTGGGGGGGGGCTTTTTCACACAGAGTGGTGGGAGTATGGAATGAGCTGCCAGACGAGGTGGTAAATGCAGGTTCTTTAACATTTAAGAATAAATTGGACAGATACATGGATGGGAGGTGTGTGGAGGGATATGGTCTGTGTGCAGGTCAGTGGGACTAGGCAGAAAATGGTTTGGCACACCCAAGAAGGGCCAAAAGGCCTGTTTCTGTGCTGTAGTTTCTATGGTTCTATGGAGCCTATACGGTCCCGTGGGGTCCCAGTGCTGCTTATAGCCTTGTCTGACACAGAACTCTGAAGCTGCACAAACTGTGCTCAGGTAGTCCATTGTCCAGGATTCAATGGAAGTGCCAACCTGCATTGAACGGAACTTTTCCCCCAGCATGAGGGCTGTATGGTATTGAAGGCACTTGAAAAATGAAAACAGTGCTAATCTACTTACCCGAATAGGCTTAGGCTCTGTTCAGTAGGTAGATGATGGCATCTTCGACTCCAACATGCTCCTGGTAGGCAAACTGCAGGGGATCGAGGGCTGATCTGACCAGGGGTCGGAGGTGAGCCAGGACCAGCCTCTCTAGGGTCTTCATGATGTGTGGGGTCAGGGCCACTGGACAGTAGTCATTCAAGACTTTCGGCTGGTCCTTCTTGGGCACTGGGACCACACGTGATGTTTTGCACACAGTCGGGGCCCCTTCCAGGCTGAGACTCAGACTGAAAATGCGCTGGAGAAATCTACACAACTGCTCAGCACTCTCCTTCAGGATCATGGGGTTCACATGAAGGTTGCTGCTGTGGTGGGTACTATAGAAGTTCATCGAAAGCTACAGCAGGATATTGACAGGACTCAGAAATGGGCTGAGAAACAACAGAGGATGTTCAATCTGGGAAAGTGTGAAGTGAATACCCTTTGGGAAGTTGAAATTGATAGCAGAGCAGAACATTAACTGCAGGATTCTCAGTACTGTGGGGGGACAGGGTGATCTTGGGGTTCACGTCCATAGATCCCTCAAATTTGCTGTGCAGGTTAGAATAAAGCTTTATTGTCATTACTCAAAGCAACTAGGTGCGGTGCTAATCTAACTGATGCAAAACAGATACTTACAATGCATGCAGTGTGGCTTAATTTTTAAAAATCCCATATTTACATGCAATAAGTGACTTCAAATATCCATAGCACTCCAAAGCTATTGGCAAGCTGGGGTGTAGCAAGTTGACAGGTGGTTTAGAAGGTGTGTGGTGTGTTGGCCTTCATTAGTCAGAAGATTGAGTCCAAGAGCCACAGGGTAATGCTGCAGCTCGATAAAACTCCGGTTAAATCACACTTGAAGTATTCTGTTCAGTTCTGGTCATCTCATTATAGGAAGGCAAACACAAGGAATTCTTCAGATGCTGGAAACTCAAGCAACACACATCAAAGTTGCTGGTGAACGCAGCTCACCAGCAACTTTGATGTGTGTTCATTATAGGAAGGATGCAATCATTTAGAGAGAGTGGCAGAGAAGATTTACCAGGATGCTGCCTGGATTACTGACTGTGTCTGATAAGGAAAGGATGAGTGAGCTGAGGCTTTTCTCTTTGGAGTGGAGGAAGATAAGAGGTGACTTGATAAAGGTGTACAAGCTGATAAGAGACACAGATAGCATGGACACCCTTTTTACCAGAAAGACAATAGCCAACACGAGAGGACATGATTATAGGAAAACATAGGGGAGTTGTCAGAGATAGTTTGTTTGTTTTTTTTTTAAAAATACAGGAAGTGGTGAGTGCATGGAACACACTGCCAGGGTGGTGGTAGAGGCAAATTCATTAGAGACGGTTAAGGGACTCTTAGATAGGCACATGGATAAAAAAAAGGCTAAGTGGGAGGGACTTGAGCTTAGAGCAGGTTAAAGGTCAGTACAACATCATGACTCATACTGTGCTGTACTGTTCTGTGAACTACAGTATGTTCTGAAGCCAAATTAAGGTCCCTAGTTACACACTGACAATATTTTTGTTTCGTTTCTCTAGCCTTCTTAAGAGAAGGGCCCATCCCTTCCATCAGCTGGAGCAGTTACTGTGAACTACCTGCCTCTTCACGCAGTTCAAAAATCCCCGAGAACCGGGGATCTCCTGTCAATGTTCCCTCCACCACAAACACTAAATGATAGGAGAATCCATCTGGATAGGTGTTTCCGGGATAAAGGTTTTTTTTTGTCATACGAGCATCGAAACAGTGAAATGCATCATTTTTGCCTGCACGGTCTGAGGATTGTGCTGGGGGCAGCCTGCAAGTGTTACAGTGCCAACATAGCATGCCCACAACTCACTAACCTGAACCCATACAGAGCTGTGCAAAAGTCTTAGGCATATATGTATAACTAGAGTTTTATGTATACTCTATAATATATGTATATATGGAAGAAGGGTCTCAGCCTGAAACGTCGACTGTACCTCTTCCTAGAGATGCTGCCTGGTCTGCTGCGTTCACCAGCAACTTTGATGTGTGTTGCTTCTCTCTCATACCACTGTATTTTCCTTTACTCCACTGAAATATTGCTATGTCAGACTTTACTTTCTCCCTATCAAATTTCAGGTTGAGTTTAATCATATGGCGATCACTGCCTCCTAAGGGTTCCTTTACCTTAAGCTCCCCAATCGCCTCTGGATAATTACATAACACCCAATCCAGTCGAGCTAATCCTCTAGTAGGCTCAATGCCAAACTGCTCTAAAAAGCCATCTCAGACATTCAACAAATTCACTATCTTGGGATCCATTTCCAACTGATTTTCCCAATCTACCTGCATTTTAAAATCTCCCATGGCTTTCATAACATTGTCTTTTTGACTCATCTTTTTTATTTCCCGCTGTAATCAGTGGTCTACACCCCAGCTACTGTTTGGAGGCTTCTATATAACTGCCATCAGGGTCCTTTTACCCTTGTAGTTTCGTAACTCAGCCCACAAGGATTCAACATTTTCCGATCCTCTGTCACATCTTTTCAACGATTTGATGTCATTCTTTAACAACAGAGCCACACCACCCCCTCTGCCTACCTTCCTATCCCTCCGATACAATGTGTAACCTTGGACATTCAGCTCCCAACTACAACCATCCTTCAGCCATGATTCAGTGATGGCCAAAATATCATACCTGACAATCTGTAATAGTGCAACAAGATCATCCACCTTATTATATACCCCGTGCATTGAGATATAACACTTTGAGTACTGTATTTGCTACCCTTTTTGATTCTGCATCCCTAATCCACTGATACTCACCCTGCAGGCTATAATTTTGCCCTATCATCTGCCTGCCCTTTCTAACAGTTATTTTTGCTTTTTTACCATCTGTCCTATCCTGAGTCCCTTCACTCTGGTTTCTATCCCCCTGCCAAATTAGTTTAAACCCTCCACAACAGCTCCAATAAAGCTGTCTAGGAGAATATTGGTCCTCCTCAGGTTCAGGTGCAACCCATCCCTACAGGTCACACCTCCCCTAGAAGAGATCCAAATGATCCAAGAACCTGAAGCTTTTCCCCCTGCACCAACTTCTCAGCCACACATTTATCTCCTAAATCATCCTGTTTCTACCCTCACTAGTTCATGGCACAGGTAGCAATCCAAAAATTACTATTCTGGAGGTCCTGCGTCTTGGCTTTCTGACTACTTCTCCAAGTTCTTTCTTCAGACCTCACTGCTTTTTCTTCCTATGTCCCTTGTGGAAACCCTGCTGACTATGACCTGTTTTATCACATGTCTCAAAGTACCCTGAAACTACATCCTTAATAATCAAATCCAACATCTTCCCAACCACTGAGGTCAGACTAACTGGCCTGCAGTTTCCTTTCTTCTGCCTCACTCCCTTCTTGAAAGGTAGAATGACTTTTCCAATTTTCCAGTCTTCTGGAACCATTCCAGAGTCTAGTGATTCTTGAAAGATCATTACTAATGTGATATTCTAGTCCTCAAAACGACTGCTAAAATTGCATTCGGCTTCCTCCTCACAGACTCAACATGAAGTAAACGTTCAGGGAATCTTGCACAAGGACTCCCAAGTTCCTTTGCACCTCAGATTTTTGAATTTCCTA
This sequence comes from Mobula hypostoma, assembly GCF_963921235.1. Lineage (NCBI taxonomy): Eukaryota > Metazoa > Chordata > Chondrichthyes > Myliobatiformes > Myliobatidae > Mobula > Mobula hypostoma. The sequence goes on from NC_086103.1 coordinate 180,313,190, forward strand.
CCCATTCAGAAAACAGTCTGTGCTTTTGTTCCTCTTACCAAAGTGCTTGACTATACACTTCCTGACATAGTAATCCATCCTCTGCTTCTTTGCCTATTCTTCTAACCAGTCTGTCTTTCCACAACCACTCTACATCCTCAAGCCTACCTGCCTCTCCAGCTCTCTTCATATTGTCTGCAAACTTGGCCACAAAACCATCAATTCTGTCATCAAAATCATTGACATAATCATTGACTTCATGAAAAGAAGTGGTCCCAACACAAAACCCTGCAGAACATCACTAGTCACCAGCAGCCAATCAGAAAAGGCTCTCTTTCCTCCCCCACTCTTTGCCTTCTGCCAATCCACCACTGCTTTGTCCATGCTAGAATCTTTCCTGTAATACCATGGGCTCAGAACTTGTTAAACAGCCTCACGTACAACGCCTTGTCAAAGGCTGTCTTGAAAATCCAAGTACACAACATTCACCAATTCTTATACCAGAGATTCTGCTGGAAATCCAAAGCAAAACACAAAATGCTGGAGGAACTCAGTAGGTCAGCCAACATTCATGGAAATGTACAAAAAGTTGACATTTTAAGCCAAGACCCTTCTTCGGGACTGGAAAGGAAGGGGATGATGCCGGAATAAAAAAGGTGGGGAGAGGGGAAGGATAGCTAGAATGCAATAGGTGAAGCCAGGTGAGTGAGAAAGGTGAAGAGCTGATGAAGGAGGAATCTGATAAGAGAGGAGGGTGTACCATCGGAAAGGGGAAGGAGGGAACCTACAGGCAGTTAATCAGCAGGTGAGAAGAAGTAAGAAGCCAGAATGGAGAATAGAAGATGGATTTCTTTTAACTGGCAATATAAATCAATATTCATACCATCAGGTTAGAGACAACCCAGATGGAATATAAGGTGTTGCTATCACAATGGGGGGGGGCGTTGGGAACAAACCCAAATGCAAGACACAGACACTGAAGTACAAGGAACAGGACTTGACTGGAGTAGGGACATGACAGGATACAGACAAGGAGTAGGGACAAGAACACAGACTTGGGCTAGGGAAAGCGGGACCAGGACTAGAAACCATGGACTAGGAGACAAGGCTTCAACTCCAAGCCCAAGACTGGACAAGGACCTAAAACCTGGGTCTTGCCTCGGGCTCGGACCCCAGAACCAGGGAAGGACATACATGGTTTCAGGACAGGATGTGGCTGGGGTCTTGGGTCCTGAGGCTCAGAGACGGGCTGGGGTCTTGGGTCTTGGAATGCAGAGGCTGATAACTCAGAGGCTGGAGCTCAGAGACAGACTGGGAACTGTACATCAACATAGAGCCAGGACTTATCCTTCAAAAAGCCAGGACTCATCTTTAACTCAACACTAACATGAGACTGGACATTACATAGACATAGAGCCAGGACTCATCCATAGACAAGCCAGGACTCCAATTTATCTCGACACCAAGGTGGGACAGGTCCACCTGTTGGGTAACAGCAAAACAGCCAGACTTACCCAACAGGTGGACCTGTCCCACATTGGCAAAGACAAGACAGATCCCCCCCACAGGGCAACAGCAAAACAGCCTGACTTACCTCACAGAGGCAAGGACAAGAAGAGACAAACACCAAAGAACAACAGCTAGTTCTATCTCTGCTCCAGGAAAGCTCCAAGTCTCAGTTCAGCCAGCAACTTCAGCTGGTTACAGAAACAGCCAGATCCCTGCCTAGCTCAGAGTGGTTGACAGCCACTCAGCTGGCCCAGGAAACAGCCAAATCCATACCACAAAGACAGCTCCAACTACCAACATCAAGGCTCCATGAAGCAATGGTTCTCCAACATGGCCTAAAGATGGCAAGTAGCCACTCTGGCCTTCCACCAGCATATTGTTCCTAGGGAATCTTGACAAGACAAACCAGCAGCTCACACTCAACCCCAAGGCTACTTATATTCCAAGCCCTAAGATGGGAATCAGGTGCCTATGATTAACTCAATCAAAACAAGGGACAGCTGGAAGACCCAGAGTCCTGAGTCCACGGACCGGACTGTGAACCAGAATGTGTACTTTACGGACCGGACCATGACAGTTGCTCCTCCACCATGAGGGTGGCTTCATCATGGCACAAAAGGAGGACATGGACCAACATATCAGAATGGAATTGGGAATCAGAATTAAAATGACCACTGGGAAGTTCTGCTTTTGGTGGATGGGGCAAAGGTTCTTGACGAAGCCCTCCTCCAATTTACAATGGGCCTCACTAGTGTAGAGGAGGCTGCATTGGGAGCATCAGACTCTCACTAACCCCTTTCTCTATCCTGCATATTATTTCCTTAAAGAATTCTAACAGATTTGTCAGGCAGGATTTTTCCTTAAGCAAACCGTGTGCTCCAAGTATGCTGAGATCTCATCCTTTACAATCAAAGCCAACATCTTCCCAACCACAACCACAAGGTCAGGCTAACCAGCCTATAATTTTGTTTCTTCCGCCTCCTTCCTTTCTTGAAGGGTGGAGTGACATTTGCAATTTTCAGGTCCTCTGGAAGCATGCCAGGATCTAGTAATTTTTGACAGATCATTACTAATGCCTCCACAATCTCTTCAGCTATCTCTTTTAGAACCCTGGGGTGTACACCGTCTGTTCCAGGTGATTTATCTACCTTCAGACCTTTCAGTTTCCCAAGCACCTTCTCCCTAGTAATTGCACTTTTGCCCCTGACACTCGAAATTCTGGCATGCTGTTAATGTCTTCCACAGCAAAGACAAATGTAAAATACTTATTCAGTTCAATCTTCCATTCCTCGTCCCCTATTATTACTCTCCAGCATCATTTTGCAGCAATCCGACATCTATTCTCACCTCTCTTTTAATCTTTATATATCTGAAAAAACTTTTGGTATCTTCTTTGATATTATTGACTAGTTTACCTTCACATTCTATCTTTTCCCTCGTTATAGCTTTATTTAGTTGCCTTGTTGATTTTTTAAAGTTTCCTAATCCTCTAACCTCCCACTAATATTGTTTTTTATGCCCTCTCTTTTGCTTTTATGTTGCCTTTGACTTCCCTTGTCAGCCATGGCTACATCATCTTGCCTTTAGAATAGTTCCTTTTCTTTAGGATGTATCTTTCCAAATTACTGGCAGAAACTCTAGCCACTGCTGCTCTGCCATCATCCCTACTAGTGTCCCCTTCCAATCAACTTTAGCTCGCTCCGCTCTCATGCCTCTATAATTCCCTTTACCCCAATGTAATAATGATACATCTGACCTTAGCTTCTTCCTCTCAAACTGCAGTGTGAATTCTATCATATTATGGTCATTTCCCAAGGGTCCCTGCCATGTTTCTTTGTTAGGCCACACTCTTACAGTTCAAATGAAAGTTTTACATGAGCCCAATAAAAACTATTTACCCAGTTAGGATGACTGACAAAAGCAGCCTTTTAATAGCGATTTTCAATTGACAAAAATTTAAAGACGGCGATAGTTTTACTTGTCACACGTGGAGAGCAGTTTCCATACTGAGCCCCGGTGCATCCGGATAGGATAAGTTCTATAGTGAATTGATCAAGCTGTGAGATGTGTTGCCTTGGGTGGTGGTAGAGGCTTTTAAGAAATGTTTAGATAAGCACATAGGTGTAAGGAAGATGGAAGGATATGGACATTGAGTAGGAGAGAGAGATTAGTGTTTGGGGGATTATGATTTACTTTTTAGCTGGTTCAGCACTACATGATGGGCTGAAGGGCCTGTTCCTGTACTGCACTGTTCTACGTTTTATGAATTTCTTTTGCATCCTTTTAGAGCCAGGGAATCACAGAACAGGTTTTTCAGCCCACCAAAAGCATGCTGACCATGCCATACCCATCTATCATCTGGAGTTTGGAATCCCATCATTGGCTAGATCTGGGGTCAATACCTAAGATCGAAGACCGAAGATCAATCAGAAGTCAAGCGCTGGTGGCCAAAGCCCTAAAGTTCTGACAGTCTACTAGGGTAATTGGAGGCCTGTTGATTGTCTGCAAGTCTGTGAGTCCATTGGAGGCTGGGAGCCCAGATGGAGCCAGTGCTGGAGTTGGAAATACCAATGGAAAACCCTACAAAAAGTAGTGGATATGACCCAGTTCATCACTGGTAAAGTCCTCCCCACCATTTAGCACATCTACATGGAGCACAGTTGTGGGAAAGCAGTATCCATCATCTGGGACCCCCACCACCCACGTCATGCTCTTTTCTCACTGCTGCCATCAGGAAGAAGGCACAGAAGCCTTAGGACCCATGCCACCAGGTTCAAAAACAGTTATTACCCCTCAACCATCAGGCTCTTGAACCACTGGGGCATCACTGAAATGTTCCCACATCCACTGGACTCACTTTCAAGGACTCTTCATCTCATGTATCTCATGTTCTCAACATTTATTGCTCATTTATTTATTTATATTATTTCTTTTTTTTTCTTTCGTGTTTGCACAGTTTGTTGTCTTCTGCACATTGGCTGTTTGTCCGTCCTGTCGGGTACAATCTTTCATTAATTCTGTAGAACACTATAGGGTGCAGCATTGGCTGGTTGGCAGAAAACAGAGAGTGGGAATAAAGGGATCCTACTCTGGCTGGCTGCCGGTTACCGGTGGAGCTCCATAGGGGTTGGTGTTGGGACTGCTGCTTTTTACAATGTATGTCAATGATTTGGACTACGGTATTAATGGATTTCTGGCTAAATTTGCCGATGATACAAAGATAGGTGGAGGAGCGGGTAGTGTTGAGGAAACAGAGAGCCTGCAGAGAGACTTCGATAGTTTAAGGGAATGGGCAAAAAAGTGGCAAATGAAATACAATGTTGGAAAGTGTATGGCCATGCACTTTGGTGGAAGAAATAAACTGGCAGACTATTATTTAGATGGGGAGAGAATTCAAAATGCAGAGATGCAAAGGGACTTAGAAGTCCTTGTGGAAGATACCCTAAAGGTTAACCTCCAGGTTGAGTCGGTTGTAAAGAAGCTGAATGGAATGTTGGCATTCATTTCTAGAGGTATAGAATACAAGAGAAGGGATGTGATGTTGAGGCTCTATAAGGCCCTCATGAGACCACACTTGGAGTATTGTGCGCAGTTTTGGGCTCCTTATTTTAGAAAGGATATGCTGACATTGTAGAGGGTTCAGAGAAGATTCACGAGAATGATTCCAGGAATGAAAGGGTTACCGTATGAGGAATGTCTGGCAGCTCTTGGGCTGTATTCCCTGGAGTTCAGGAGAATAAGGGGGGGATCTCATAGAAACATTCCAAATGTTAAAAGGCCTGGACAGATTAGATATGGCAAAGTTATTTCCCATAGGACGGTATTCTAGGACAAGAGGGCTTGACTTCAGGATTGAAGGACATCCATTTTGAACTGAGATGTGGAGAAATTACTTTAGTCAGAGGGTGGTAATTCTGTGGAATTTGTTGCCATGAGCGAATGTGGAGGCCAAGTCATTGGGTGTATTTAAGGCAGAGATAGATAGGTTCTTGATTAGCCAGGGCATCAAAGGGTATGGAGTGAAGGCAGGGGAGTGGGGATGACTGGAAGAATTGGATCGGCCCATGATTGAATGGCGGAGCAGACTCGATGGGCCGAATGGCCTACTTCTGATCCTATATCTTACGGTCTTATTGAATTTATTGAGTATGCCCATATATGTACCTTGATAATAAATCTACTTTGAACTTTGAGAAGTTTCTGTGAGCATGAGCGCGTGGGGGACGAAGTGAGAAGCTGGGAGGTGATAGGTGGGAGAGGTAAAGGGCTGAAGAAGGTAGTGGACTATGGGAGAAAGGGAAGGTGAAGGGGCACCAGAGGGAGTTGAAAAGCAGGTGACGTGAAAGGAAGGGGTGAGAGGGTATCCACTCTCCCCCTCACCTATCATCTGCCAGCTTGTACTCTTCCTCTCCCCCACTTCCATTTTCTGGCTTCTTCCCCCTTTGATTTCTAACCCTGATGAAGGTTCTCGGCCTGACACATTGACTGGTTATATCCCTCCATAGATGTTGCATGACTTGCTGAGTTCCTCCAGCATTTTGTGCGTGTTACTTTGTTTCGGACGGGAAAAGCAGAGTCTTGTCCAGGGAAACAATGCTGAACGCCCAAATCCATGACCCCGAGACACAGTGCTGAAGTGACCCTAAGAGACAATGCTAAAATGGATGCTGTGGTTACGCCAAGAACTTTATCACTGAGGGAGTATTGGGTGCTGTCGAGAGCACAGATGATACCACCAGATGTTGTGATCTGGAGGAGTCTCAGAGAGTGTACAACAGTGAAACTATCACCAGTGGACACAAATACTAATTAGAAACAGCCCAAGGTCCACTGCGCTAATCCCACCACTTGTACCACAGCTCCCACAGACTGATATCATGATACTGTCACTTACACTGTTGTTTTATATACGAATAATTGAAAGCATTCCTGAAAATTCAGAGGAGCCTAAGACAATAATCATCCTACAGGCATAGAGAGATTCTCATGTAAGTTTGATTATTGTTTTAAACTTTTGAACATTGCTCTTCTATAAATGTGTGGTTGAGAGTACATTGACTCGTTGTATCACAGTCTGGTATGGAAACAACAATGCCCTTGAATAGAAACGCCTACAAAAGGTAGTGGATAAGGCCCAGTCCATCACAGGTAAAGCCCTTCTCACCATTGACCACATCAACATGGAGTGCCGTTGAAGGAAATCAGCATCTATCATCAAGGACCCCTACCACCCAAGCCTATGCTCTCTTCCCAGGAAAAAGGTACAGGAGCCTCAGGAGCTGCACAACCAGGGTCAGGAACAGTTATTACCCCTCAAGCATCAGGCTCTTGAACCAGAGGGGAAAATTTCACTCAATTTCACTTGCCCCATCACTGAACTGTTCCCATAACCTATGGACTCACTTTCAAGGACTCTTCATCTCTTGTTCTTGATAGTTATTGCTTATTATTTATTTGTTATAATTTATTTCTCTTTAGTATTTGCACAATTTTTTTGTCTTTTGCACAGTGGTTATTTGTTTGTCCTGTTGGGTGCTATCTTTCACTGATTCTATTGTCTTTCTTGGATTTACTGTGTATGTCCGTAAGAAAATGAATCTCAAGATTGTATATGGTGACATATATGTACTTTATTAATAAATTCACTTTGAACTTGAATTTTTCTGAACTTTGAACTATGAAAACACTACATCTATATCGGCCTCTCCACAGCCCCACAGCGGCTTTTATCCCACCAGGCACTGCCACTTTACACTTACACTCCACACCCCATACCAGCACTGATCTACTGCGTCTTCATATGCCCTGCTGCCACCTAGAAGAGTTCCTCTCACCAAAGTTCAAAGTGAATTTATTATCAAAATATGTACACAGAATGTCGCCGTACTCGACCATGAGCAAACTGCCTGACTCTTTTCTGGGGCCCAAATGACCTGAGAGAGAAAGCATGCCGTCATTATTGGTGCAGTCGATGAGTTCTGAGAATGAAGGGAATTAAGTGTTTTGCAGATGCTAGTAGCTGTATTTTAATTTGAAATTATAAATCCCTGATTATAGAATCATAGAACATAATATATAGGAGCGGAATTAGGCTATTTAGTCCATTGTGAATGCTCCACAATTTCACCACGACAGATCCATTTTTCCTCTCAGCCCTAATTTCCTGCCTTCTCGCTGTATCCTTTCACGCCCGAACCAATCAAGAATCTATCAACCTCTGCCTTACATATACATAAGGACTTAGCCTCCATAGCCACTTATGGCAACGAATTCCACAGATTCACCACTCTCTGGCTGAAGAAATTCCTCCTCACCTCCAACCTAAAAGGACGTCCCTCTATTCTGAGGCTGTGTCCTCTGGTCTTAGACTCCCCACCATAGGAAGCATTCTCTCCACATTCACTCTATCAAGGCTTTTCACCATTTGATAGTTTTCATTTAGGTCACCCTCCATTCTTCTGAATTCTAATAAATACAGGCCCAGAGCCATCAAACACTCTTCATATAACGAGTCATTCAATCCTGGAATCATTTTCATGAACCTCTTTTGAACCCTCTCCAGTTTCAGCACATCCTTTCTAAGATAAGGGGCCAGAACTGCTCACAGTACTCCAAGTGAGACCTCACCAGTGCGTCGTAAAGTCTTAGCATTACATCCTTGTTTTTATATTCTAGTCCTTTTGAAATGAATGCTAACATTGCTTTTGCCTTCCTCACCACAGGTGCAACCTGCAAATTAACCTTTAGGGAATCCTGCACAAGGGAATCCCTTTGCACTTTAGTTTTTTGTATTTCCTCTCCACCTAGAAAATAGTCAACCCTTTCATTTCTTCTACCAAAGTGCATGGCCATACACTTTCTGACACTGTATTCCATAAGCCACTTCTTTGCCCTTTCCCCTAATCTGTCTACTTCTTTCTGTAGCCTCTCCAATTCCTCAAAACTACCTGCCCCTCCACCTGTCTTTGTACCATCTGCAAACTTTGCAACAAAGTCATCAATTCCATCATCCAAATCATTGTGTCAGGACACTGGAGCAGGGATCCAATTGCAGACCCATTACTGTGCACACAGTGACATTTAGTAACAAAGCCTGAGGTGCAAACAAAGTCAGCGTCAAAGTTCAGGCAGAGATCAAAACATTCAGAGAAGTCCAAAAACCAGAATCAGGAAACAGGCAGAGTCAATATTGAGACAGAGTAGAGATACAAATGCTGGAAAGGCACAGGAAAATTCACTGGCACAATCTGGCAACAAACAGGTGAAAACACAGGACTGAAAGACACTGAACCATGAACAGAGAGGCAGATGATAGACGCAGCACAATGAGACACAGGGGGCAGCAATACAGGTAAAAATGAGAAATGGATGAGAGACTGAGTACAGGGGCCAGAGTAGAGCAGGAGCAGGGACAGGAGCATATGGCAATACAAAACCACTGGCTGACAGCTCGGGGGAAACACACAAAAAGTTCAACTGCAGGTACTGACACATTGACATATAACGTAAAAAGAATCAGTCCCAGCACAGACCCCTGTAGAACACTAGTCACCGGCAGTCAACCAGAGGAGGCCCCCTTTATTCCCACTCTTTGTCTCCTGCCAATCAGCCGCTGCCTTATCCATGCTAGAATCTTTCCTGTAACATATGCACTCATAACTTGTTAAGCAGCCTCTTGTGTGGCACCTGAAAATCCAAGTACACAACATCGACTGTTTCTCCGTTGTCTATCCTGTTGTTACTTCTTCAAAGAATTTCAATAGATTTGTCAGGCAAGATTTTCCCTTCAGGAAACCATGCCGACTATGGTCTATTTTATTATGTGCTTCCAGTACCCTGAAACAACATCCTTAAATCGACTGCAAAATTTTCCCAACCACTGAGGTCAGACTAACTGGCCTATAATTCCCTTTCTTGAAGAGTGGAGTGACTTTTGCAATTTTCCGGAGTCTAGTGCTTGAAAGATCATTACTAATGCCTCCACGATCTCTTCAGCCGCCCATTTCGAAACCCTGGGGTGCACCCCATCTGGTCTAGGTGATTTAGCTACCTTCAGACTTTTCAGTTTCCCAAGAACTTTGTCCCTTGTAATGGTAACTTCACACACCGTGACCCCTGACATCTGGAACTTCCACCAAACTGCTAGAGTTTTCCACTGTGAAGTCTGATTCAAAGTATTTATTCAGTTCATCCTCCATTTCCTTGACCCCTTTTACTACCTCTCCAGCATCTTTTTCCAGAAGTCCAGTCTCCACCCTTGCCTCTCTTTTACACTTGCGTGTCTGAAGACACTTTTGGTATCCACTTTAATATTATTAGCTAGCTTACTTTTACCTTCCATCTTTACTTTCTTAATGACTTTTCTAGTTGCCTTCTGTTGGTTTTTTTAAAAGCTTCCAAATCCTCAACTTCCCACTAATTTTTGCTCTATTCTCTTTGGCTTTTACGTTGTCTTTGTTATCCACAGTTGTGTCATCTTACCTTTAGAATGCTTCTTCCTCTTTTGGGATGTATATATCCTGTGCCTTTCGAATTGCTTCCAGAAATTCCAGCCATTCAGCAAGGACTAGATGGGTTGAGGGGCCTGTTTCCGTGTTATAGTGATCTATGACTGTAAGAATCTTTGGCTAGGGCCAGCTTAACCACTCTTCCAACAGTGACCCACGTTCCAGTACAATAGATCTTTGCACGTAGAGACACCACCAAATGTAGACAAACCTCTGTCAGCTCACTCAGTGACCTCTCAGTAATTTTTGGAGCTCTTCTCTGAGCCAGCCAAGATACTCCACCTTAGCCTATCCTATCTGCCTGGGTCTGACCTGTCTCCCTCCCTTCTCACTACTACCATGGGTGGGAGGTGCAGGAATCCTGGGACCCACCCACCAGGTTCAGGAGCCATTGTTGTCCTACAACAGCGGCTCCTGAACCGTTGTCCTGACGAAGGGTCTCGGCCCGAAACGCCGACTGTACCTCTTCCTAGAGATGCTGCCTGGCCTGCTGAGTTCACCAGCAACATTGATGTGTGTTGTCCTACAACATTGGGCTCCTGGGCCAGATTTGCTCACCTCAGCCTGTGGACTACTTCCAGGGACTCTGCAGCTCATGTTCTATGTATTATTTATTTACTTTTTAAAATTATTTGCACAATTTGTTCTTTTTATTTACACATTGGATTTTTGTCGGTCTTTGCTGTGTGTGTGGTTTTTTTGTAGATTTGATGGTGATTATTTTGTGGGTGTCTGCAAGAAGATGAACCTCAAGGTTGTGTATGGTTGCATGCTTTAATAATAAATGTACTTCGAACTTTTGAACTTTGAACCTTTCCTTTTTTGCATCAGATATGTTGCGGTCTGTGCGAGTCAGGCATTTCCTGTTCACTGAGTAACCTCGACTGGATTAGGCTTTAACTCACAAGTGGATAGACAAGAGGGAATTGAACCATAAGGGCCTCTGACACTTGAAAGCAAACACTACTGTCCACCCCTATCGTTAGGACACCCGGTGCGTGGATGAATGAGATTACAAGCTTTCAGAGATATGACTGACTTCTGTCAGCTCCTACCCACCCCAAGAAGCGGCAGTGCCCTTAGGTTGGAATAACAAACAAAAGGAAATTTAAAATTCCATTTTCCTGGTACAGGAAATCCATCTTATCAGATTCCTTAATCACTGGATTTTTCAATGTCTCTATTCTGTATTGTTTTTGGGAACAAAAGAAGGAGAGGAGGTCTCTCAGCCCATTGACTCTGTTCTGTCATTCAATGAGGTCACAGTTGGTCTTTATTTTATTTATCTTTTGTTATTATTTATTCATTATTTTGAGATACAGCATGGAGCGGGCCCTCCCCCCCCCCGCTCAACATGCTGCCCCGGCCAGCAACTCACCGATTTAACCCTCGCGTAGTCACAGGATAATCTACAATGACCAACTAACATACTAACCGGTCCGTCTTTGAACTGTGGGTGGAAACCGAAGCCCCCGGAGGAAACCCGTGCACACACAGGGAGAATGAACAAGCTCCTTACTAATAGCACTGGAGCTGAACTCTGAACTCCTGGATGCACCGAGCTGGAATAGCGTTGTGCGAACTAATTTTTCTCTTCACTGTCTTTTGGTGAGCGGTAGAACCTGGAAACCATTCATGGGGAAATGGGGGGGGGGGGGAATAAACAAGGGATTAGTAGCCAAAGGGCCTTTTTCAGTTTTCTGTGACTCTGACTCAAAAATCAGAGCCATCAGCATCCAACCTTCAAAGTTCCTTTATCGGCTTACATGGACTCCAGAGCTCGTGTTCTCAAAATTATTTATTATTTATTTATTGATTGATCATTATTTGTACTTGCACGGTTTGTCTTTGTTTGCAATTGGGTGTTTGTCAGTCTTTGTCGTGTGTAGCTTTTCACGCATTCTATTATATTTCTTTGTATCTACTATGAATATCCACAAGAAAATGCAGAGGTTCAAAGTATATGTGTTATCATAATATGTATGTGGTACACAACCCTGAGATTCATCTTCCCACAGACAGCCACAGAACAAAGAAACATGATGGAACCGGTTCAAAGGAAAACAGAACAAAACACACGAATGGCAAAAAGATGGGGGCATAGCACATGGAATATTTAGTTCATTTTCAGCCCAGATTCTCCAAAGACTGGATCCCATACTGCTAGAAATGTCTACTAACAGGTGTGTTCTGGTCATAGTCATAGTCATACTTTATTGATCCCGGGGGAAATTGGTTTTCGTTACAGTTGCACCATAAATAATTAAATAGCAAAAAAACCATAAATAGTTAAATAGTAATATGTAAATTATGCCAGGAAATAAGTCCAGGACCAGCCTATTGGCTCAGGGTGTCTGACCCTCCAAGGGAGGAGTTGTAAAGTTTGATGGCCACAGGCAGGAATGACTTCCTATGACGCTCTGTGTTGCATCTCGGTGGAATGAGTCTCTGGCTGAATGTACTCCTGTGCCCACCTGGTACATTATGTAGTGGATGGGAGACATTGACCAAGATGGCATGCAACTTGGACAGCATCCTCTTTTCAAACACCACCGTCGGAGAGTCCAGTTCCATCCCCACAACATCACTGGCCTTACGAATGAGTTTGTTGATTCTGTTGGTGTCTGCTACCCTCAGCCTGCTGCCCCAGCATACAACAGCAAATGTGATCGCACTGGCCGCCACAGACTCGTAGAACATCCTCAGCATCATCCGGCAGATGCTAAAGGACCTCAGACTCCTCAGGAAATAGAGACAACTCTGACCCTTCTTGTAGACAGCCTCAGTGTTCTTTGACCAGTCCAGTTTATTGTCAATTCATATCCCCAGGTATATGTAATCCTCCACCATGTCCACACTGACCCCATGGATGGAAACGGGGGTCACCAGTGCCTTAGTTCCCTTGTAATTTTACTGAGGTGCCCTGTGAGTCTGTTGCCTGTCAGAATCAGAATCAGAATCAGGTTTATTACCACCAGCATGTGATGTGAAATTTATTAACTTAGCAGCAGCAGTTCAATGCAAAACTTAATCTAGCAGAGAGAGAGAAAAATTATAAGAAATAAAATAAAACATAATAATAAATAAACAAGTAAATCAATTACGCATATTGAATTGATTTTAAAAATGTGCAAAACCAGAAATACTGTATATTAAAAAAAAGTGAGGTAGTGTCCAAAGCTTCAATGTCCATTTAAGAATTGGATGGCAGAGGGGAAGAAGCTGTTCCTGAATCGTTGAGTGTGTGCCTTCAGGCTTCTGTACCTCCTACCTGATGGTAACAGTGAGAAAAGGGCATGCCCTGGGTGCTGGAGGTCCTTAATAATGGATGCTGCCTTTCTGAGACACCGCTCCCGGAAGATGTCCTGGGTACTTTGCAGGCTAGTACCCAAGATGGAGCTGACTAGATTTACAACCTTCTGCAGCTTCTTTCAGTCCTGTGCAGATACCCTCCATACCAGACAGTGATGCAGCTTGTCAGAATGCTCTCCATGGTACAACTATAGAAGTTTTTGAGTGTATTTGTTGACATGCCAAATCTCTTCAAACTCCTAATAAAGTATAGCCGCTGTCTTGCCTTCTTTATAACTACATCGATATGTTGGGACCAGGTTAGATCCTCAGAGATCTTGACACCCAGAAACTTGAAGCTGCTCACTCTCTCCACTTCTGATCCCTCTGTGAGGATTGGTATGTGTTCCTTCGTCTTACCCTTCCTGAAGTCCACAATCAGCTCTTTCATCTTACTGACGTTGAGTGCCAGGTTGTTGCTGTGGCACCATTCCACTAGTTGGCATATCTCACTCCTGTACACCCTCTCGTCACCACCTGAGATTCTTCCAACAATTGTTGTATTGTCAGCAAATTTATAGATGGTATTTGAGCTACGCCTAGCCACACAGTCATGTGTATACAGAGAGTAGAGCAGTGGGCTAAGCACACACCCCTGAGGTGCGCCAATGTTGATCGTCAGCGAGGAGGAGATGTTATCACCAATCCACACAGATTGTGGTCTTCCTGTTAGGAAGCTGAGGATCAATTTCAGGCTGGCCTGTGATGACTTTTGCATACATTGATAATAAATTTATTTGAACTTTGTTCCATTGCATGATAAGTTTAACTCCAGCCAGAGGTGGCTCTATCCTTTCCCTGAGCTATTTTCTTTGGGCTTTTCAGTTAAGTTCAAGTTCAAGTTTGTTGTCACTCATCCGTACACATGTATACCACCAAACTGCCTCAACTACTTCCCCTGGCAATTCATTCCATATAGAGACCATATATAGAAAATGAATTTCAGGGTTGTGTATGGTGGCATATATATACTTTGAATACAAATTTACTTTGAACTTTAAACTTTGAACCGTATAGTCATGGTCATAGTCATAGTCATACTTTATTGATCCCGGGGGAAATTGGTTTTCGTTACAGTTGCACCATAAATAATTAAATAGCAATAAAACCATAAATAGTTAAATAGTAATATGTAATTTATGCCAGGAAATAAGTCCAGGACCAGCCTATTGGCTCAGGGTGTCTGACCCTCCAAGGGAGGAGTTGTAAAGTTTGATGGCCACAGGGAGGAATGACTTCCTATGACGCTCTGTGTTGCATCTCGGTGGAATGAGTCTCTGGCTGAATGTACTCCTGTGCCCACCCAGTACATTATGTAGTGGATGGGACACATTGTCCAAGATGGCATGCAACTTGGACAGCATCCTCTTTTCAGACACCACCGTCAGAGAGTCCAGTTCCATCCCCACAACATCATTGGCCTTACGAATTAGTTTGTTGATTCTGTTGGTGTCTGCTACCCTCAGCCTGCTGCCCCAGCACACAACAGCAAACATGATAGCACTGGCCACCACAGACTCGTAGAACATCCTCAGCATCGTCCGGCAGATGTTAAAGGACCTCAGTCTCCTCAGGAAATAGAGATGGCTCTGACCCTTCTTGTAGACAGCCTCAGTGTTCTTTGACCAGTCCAGTTTATTGTCAATTCGTATCCCCAGGTATTTGTAATCCTCCACCATGTCCACACTGACCCCCTGGATGGAAACAGGGGTCACCGGTACCTTAGCTCTCCTCAGATCTACCACCAACTCATTAGTCTTTTTCACATTAAGCTGCAGATAATTCTGCTCACACCATGTATACTGTATACTGCCAAATCAAACTATATTCCTCCGGACCAAGGTCCACAACACAGCACATGTAGCTCACACACAACACATAAAGGAGCATTACCACAAATAAATTAACAAATGAAATATACTCCAGAAGATTGACATTTATCTTCAGGTGCAATTACGAGACAAGTTAAAAAGTCAACGGTATAACACTACTGGTACTTCATGAGTGGTGAGACCTGGGTGATGGCAGGAAGTTCAGTAGTCTCATGGCCTGAAGGAAGAAGCTGTTTTCCACCTTAACAGCCCTGGCCCTACCTCCAAGTTCCAGACCGAAGTGTGCGGTACCCATTTCCTGCACATTCGGTTTTGATGCAATCCAGATCTCTGACTTTTTTTTTCCATGTTAAACCGCTCCCTACCTTCCCCGATCACAACCTTCCCTCCCACGTGCATTGTAATCCGCACTAATGCGTCATCCGCAGTTTGGCTTATGATTGACTTTTTCCGCCCCACTCAGCCTTGTCTCATTGGCGGTGCTCTCACCTCTCAGTCTGAATGCCAACAACACATGCCCAGGGTTTTGGAGCAGACAACCGTAGCTGTTGCTCCCAGTGCAACTCTGAGGGACCTTTGTACTGTCGGAGATATTAAAACCCACTGTCCCCTGGAAGGTACGGGAGTGGAATCCAGTGTGCTCTTCTGCTGCTGTACTCCCCCCACTTCGAGATTGCTCTGCGCCTGTGATGCTGCTGCAGGTAAGGTTTTCATTGCACCAGTGAATGTACACTCAGTGGCCTGGCCACTTTACTTGGTAACGCCTGTACCTAATAAAATGGCCACTGAGTGTATGTTTGTTGTCTTCTGCTGCTGTAGCCAACAGTGTTCAACATGCTGTGCATTCAGAGATGCTCTTCTGCACACCACTGTTGCGATGCGTGGTTATGTGAGTTACTGTCGCCTTCCTGTCAGCTTGAACCAGTCTGCCCATTCTCCTCTGACCTCTCTCATTAACAAGGTGCTTTTGCCAACAAAACTGCTGCTCACTGGGTGCTCTCGTTTTTCAAACTATTCTCTGTAAACTCGAAAGACTGTTGTGCATGAAAATCTTAGGAGATCAAGCAGTTGGTGATATACTCAATCCACCCCGTCTGGCACCAACAATCATTCCATAGTCAAAGTCACTTAGATCACATTTCTTCCCCATAATGATTTTCGACCTAAACAACAACTGAATCTCTGACCACGTCTGCATGCTTTTGTGCATTGAGTAGCTGCCACACGATTGGCTCATTAGATATTTGCATTAATGAACAGGTAGGCAGATGTACCTAATAAAGTAGACGCTGAGGTATAGTGGGTCCTGAAGTGTTATTCAAACGAGAGCATAGTGGGGATTTTTTCCTATTCGGCCCTCCAATATCATAGAGTTATAGAGTCATTAAGCGAAACAGTACAAAAGGTCCCTTTGGCCTAAAGAATCCATGCTGATCACAGTACGCAACCAGCTCATCCTAATTTCCTGCATTTAGCTATGGCCCTCCCTGTACCTATTGAAAATTTCCTAGTACAATAAGATGGACTCTTGACCTCACAATCTATCCTGTTAAGACCTTGCACCTCATTGTCTGTGTGCACCTTTATATTATTTCATCTCTCCTGGTCTTCCCCTTCTCCCTTGTTCTCTCTTCCGCCCTACCCTTTCTCTCAACCACAAGCTTCCTTTACTTCTAAATTTCCCATGCTGATGAAAGATCACGACCTGAAATGTAACACTTTATTCTGTGTTCTGTTATTGTTTTACCTTGTACTAGCTTAATGTATGGGGTGTATGGGTTGTCTAGGAGGGGCTTTACGTGTCCATTCTGGGGCAGCTCACTCAACTTTCAGTCCCGTTGACACTCAGCTCTCACCTGTACCTTGGTAGCTGTTTGCATGTGACACCAATACACTGCTTCCACAGGTGAGCTCAACCAGGTGAGGGTGACGGTGCAACTCATACCCCACTGAGATAGGGACATGTCTGTCCTGGCATGTGAACCCAGCTCCGGCGGACTAGATGGATTAGATCAACAGTGAGATTCAATGGCCAGGACGTCGGTACTGCAACATTTCGTGGAGAATGAATGGCATGACAAGGCACAGAAGAAACCACGGTCACCTCTGGAACCAAGGGAATCCCCAATTTGTGATGACGATTCGTACCACAAGGTCCAGAGAGTGGAACAGCCCCAGTGCATCAGCTCGTTCACTTTAAAAACCCACTCGCACGGGGCTCCTGTCATTGGTGGACATGATGGACAACTGACATCTTAGGGCACTGTTGTAATAAACTGATCTGTCCACAGATGCTGCCTGACCTAATAGTTTCTTTTTCTGGCATTGGCTAGTTTTACTGATATAAACTCGGATAGACCTACAGCACAGAAACAGGCCCTTCAGCCCATAATGTTGTGCTGAACCAATTAAATTAGTAATCAAATAGCCAACTAAATTAATCCCTTCTACTTACACCATGTCCATATCCTTCCATTTCCCTCACGTTGATCTGCCTATCTAAATATCTTTTGACAACCCCTAATGATTCTGCTTCAGGTCTTGGTTCATTAAGGCTGTCACAGCTGGACAAGGTAGTGGGGATAAGCTTCCCTTACCTATTAAATGCTCCCATTGGTGTGCCTCTCAGATAGCCTCCGACAACTAAGTCCAACTAAGACCAGTGGAACTATTTTGACTGACAGGATAAGCAGCAAAGACGGGTTACTTGTGCCTTAAAACTGGCCGCTTCGGGCAGACGGGACTCATCAGAATCAGATTTATTATCACCGGCATGTGACATGAAATTTGTTAACTTAGCAGCAACAGTTCAATGCAATACATAATCTAGCAGAGAGAGAGAAAAAATAACAAATTAAATAAAACATAATAGAGTCAGCTGGTGGCACAACGACATCGATGCCGGACCCGGGAGCGGAGGGTGCTGGGTTCGAAACTAGTCGGGTCCGCCCCGGAGTATGCTTTCCATCCGTGCCGGGTTGAGTGTCGAGATAGCAACTCGACCTCGTAAAATAAAGGGAAAATACTGCCAAAATGCCTGTGTGAGGAGACTGTGCGCGCCACACAGTCTCTCTCTCCTGCTCCGCGCCTTGTAAGAAGTCATGAAAAAGACATCATCACGGACACGCAAATGGACGCACGCACAGACATGCAGACGCGCACACATGCCCACGCAGACGCACACGCCAAAAAAAATTTTTTTTAATAAAACATCATAATAAATAAACAAGTAAATCAATTACGTATATTGAATAGATATTTAAAAACGTGCAAAAACGGAAATA
Source organism: Mobula hypostoma (assembly GCF_963921235.1). NCBI lineage: Eukaryota > Metazoa > Chordata > Chondrichthyes > Myliobatiformes > Myliobatidae > Mobula > Mobula hypostoma. The sequence goes on from NC_086103.1 coordinate 180,331,652, forward strand.
CTGTATACTAAAAAAAAGTGAGGTAGTGTCCAAAGCTTCAATGTCCATTTAGGAATCAGAGGGCTTAGGGGAAGAAGCTGTTCCTGAATCGCTGAGTGTGTGCCTTCAGGCTTCTGTACCTCCTACCTGATGGTAACAGTGAGAAAAGGGCATGCCCTGGGTGCTGGAGGTCCTTAATGATGGATGCTGCCCCTCCTTGGTATCGTATTGAGTGCTCTGCTCTTCCTCCCATCCCTAGTTACCTCCTGAGGCACGGTCTCACCCAATTATATCGCATATGCATTTGTTTTGGAATAAACTAGCCAGATTATTTAAATTTAATCCATATTTGAATGAAGCCTCAAGTATCTGGATGAATCCAAAGTTGTGTATTGATAAGTCCCCTTTCTTCTGGAGGGAATGGCAAGGGAAAGACATAATTAAATTGGGAGACCTTTATAATGGTGACAGTTTAAAATCTTTTAATCAATTAACCTAACAGTACGATATCTCTAGGCCACAATTTTGGAGATATCTTCAACTGCGTCATTTGCTACATACAACTTTTGGTTCTACACAGCAACCCCCACAAGTTGTTATGATACTGTCTACTGTACTGGCTGCATATGGTAAAGGTCACAAAGCCTCAACTTATTCTTCAGCTTTAACACAAATCTCCGGGGACAAATTTCTGTTAGGTCTTAAAAGAGCATGGGAAAAAGACCTGATGTGACTTTTGAGACAAAAGAGTGGGACAACATTTGCAAAAATGTCAAAACAAAGTCAAGAGACCTGAGGGTGCACCTTATTCAGTTTAAGACTCTACACCGTTTTTATTGGACTCCAGCAAGGTTACACAGATTAGGGTTGAAAAACACCCCTGAATGTTGGTGCTGTGAGGGGGCTTAGTACCTGCTCTCTGGTCGTGTCCCAGAATTCCAGAATTTTGGATTATGATACATAAGTATATCGGTGAAGTTTCAACTCCCTCTCTGCCCCAGACTTTTTGTCTTGGGAGACACACTTGGGCTACTTAGGGATAAACACTCTCAAAATTGGATCCAGACAAGTATAATGGTAGGAAGACAAATTATACTTAGAGATTGGAGGAACTTGGGGGGACCATCATTTCAGGAGTGGGTCACAGAAATAGCTAAAGTGGCAGCTTTTGAACGCATGTCTTACAAACAGTTTGATAGATTGGACATCTATACACAAAAATAGGGCAAATATTTAGGTTTCCTGGTGGGAGATATAGTGGTGAATGTGTGGTGAAGCATATTGCTGAATGGCAGTCTTTTCTGTTATTAGAGGTCTAAATAGACACATGGTTATTATATTGGTATTTATTTCTGCCATGTTTGTTATATATTTTATGGATAAGTTTATGTTTTGTAAGCTATAATTTACATAATATCAACATTGGCTCAAGGGTTCGGGGAAAAATTTGTAAAGGAATTCAGTAAAATTTAAATCATAAAAAAATGCCTTTCTGAGACACCACTCCCTAAAGATGTCCTGGGTACTTTGTAGGTTAGTGCCCAAGATGGAGCTGACTAGATTTACAACCTTCTTCAGCTTCTTTTGGCCCTGTGCAGTAGCCCCTCCATACCAGACAGTGATGCAGCCTGTCAGAATGCTCTCCACAGTACAACTATAGAAGTTTTTGAATGTGTTTGTTGACATGCCAAATCTCTTCAAACTCCTAATGAAGTATACCTGCTGTCTTGCCTTCTTTATAACTACATCGATATGTTGGGACCAGGTTAGATCCTCAGAGATCTTGACACCGAGGAACTTGAAGCTGCTCACTCTCTCTGCTTCTGATCTCTCTATGAGATATGTGCTCCTTTGTCTTACCCTTCCTGAAGTCTACAATCAGCTCTTTCGTTTTACTGACATTGCTGCAGCACCACTCCACTAGTTGGCCTATCTCACTCCTGTACGCCCTCTCGTCACCACCTGAGATTCTGCCAACAATGGTTGTATCGTCAGCAAATTTATAGATGGTATTTGAGCTATGCCTAGCCACACAGTCATGTGTTGACTGCGGTAGGCAGCTCATCTAGGAGAAGGAAAGCTCTGACCTCAGACCTCCGCTGCCTTGTGACTACACCCACTCATGCAAAAGGCTTCGGGAGTAAACTCCGAGCTGGAGTTCCTAAGGCAGTCCTACGATGAATTCAATGCTGACTGGCAACTCCTATGACGCTGCAGGTGCCAAACTGCATCGGCCTCTGCCGTTTCTTTGGATTCATCATCTGCGTGGAGAGGGGGAGCCTGCTGCATGCGCAACAGTTTATTCTCCATATTGTACTGCTGTGGCTTGCATAGCACAGGTGGGACTAAATAACCATGGTGGACCCTGACAAACGGAGGGCCTCCGATCTGCCTCTACCACCACATTACTTATACAGTACTGTGCAAAAGTCCAAGGCACATATATATAGCTAGGGTACTTAAGACTTCTGCACAGTAGATTAGATTAGATTAGATTATGAGGACATGCAGTTCTCTTTTATTGTCATTTAGTAATGCATGCATTAAGAAATGATACAATGTTCCTCCAGTATAATATCACAGAAACACAAGACAAACCAAGACTAAAGAAACTGTCAAAAAGCACATAATTATAACATATAGTTACAACAGTGCAAAGCAATACTGTAATTTGATAAAGAACAGACCATGGGCACGGTAAAAAAAAGTCTCAAAGTCTCTCGAAAGTCCCACCATCTCGCGCAGACGGTAGAAGGAAGAAAAACTCTCCCTGCCATGAACCTCCAGTGCCGCAAACTTGCCGATGCAGCACCCTGGAAGCACCCGACCGCAGTCCGACTCTGAGTCCGTCTGAAAACTTCGAGCCTCCGACCAGCCTTCCAACACCGAGCACTAAGCACCATCTCTGCAGAGCGCTTCGACCCTGGTCCCGGCAACAGGCAATAGGCAAAGCCGAGGATTTGGGGCCTTCCCCTCCGGAGATTCTCGATCGCACAGTAGCAGCGGCAGTGAAGCGGGCATTTCAGAAGTTTCTCCAGATGTTCCTCCATGCTTCTCACGTCTGTCTCCATCAAATCAGGATTGTGTACAGTACCTACTTAACAAATACCGATATCATTTTGGAGCGGCCGCGTGCGTTGCATTGCGCCATCTTCTCCTCCCCTACTGTCGTACTGTACTGTCCAGTACTGTAGTAATTTTAATGTATTACACTGAGCCACCCCCCAAAAAAAAAAACAATTTCATGACATACGTAAGTGATGATAAACCGGATTCTGACATGGGTCTATTGTGGACTGAGAGTGGGAAGGGGACAGGGAGAGGGGAATCATGGTTGGGAAAATGGGAAGGGAGAGGGGAGGAAGCGGGAAGCACCAGAGCGACATTCTCTAATGGGCAATAAACCAGTTGTTTGGAATCAAATGACTTTGCCTGGTGTCTTGAGGCTGGGTGTGTCTGCACCGACACCTCACCCTCTCCCTGGCACTCCTTCTCTGCCACCTGTCCCACACCCCTCCCGCGACGCTCCACCCTCGCCATTCCCAACATCCTGTGCTCCCACCAGATTCACAAACTCACTCTCCACTCCCCCTTGACAAATACAGTCCTGTGCAAAAGCCTTGGGCACCCTAGCTACAGTATATATGTGTGCCTGAAACTTCTGCACAGTACTGTATACAGTATCTAAATATCTTTATCTATCTATCTAATTTATATATTTGCCACAAAACAACAAATTTCATGACCTATGTCAGTGATATTAAACCTGATTCTGATTCCTGAACAGACCATGAACCCATGAACACTAGCTCACTATTTTTTATATTTTGAAACTTACAGTACATTTTTACATATTGCACTGTACTACTGCCACAAAACAACAAATTTCATGACAGGTATCAATAGTAAACGTGACTCTGATTCTGATATTAAAAGAAGATAACAGAGCTCTGCGACTCCTTGACCTAAATGTTGGTAGAGGCAGAAGTTCTTGCGGAAGTTAACCAGTATCCAGATGCAGACAGTTGTGACTTCCAGTTGCACATGTCACAGTGTTGGGAAGTGGGAATCGGCCAGGAAGCATTCTCAGACAAAGACGCAAAGAATTAAGTGGGTTAGTAAAGAAGGTGTGTGGCCTGCTTGTCTTCATTGGTCAGTGGATTAATTATAAGAGACAGGAAGTTGTTTTATAAAACTTTGAGAGGACCACACTTGGATCATTGTGTGCAGTTCTAGTTGCCCCATTACAGAAAGGACGTAAATTGGTTAGAAAGGGTGCCAGCACACATCAAAGTTGCTGGTGAACGCAGCAGGCCAGGCAGCATCTACAGGAAGAGGTACAGTCCTGACGAAGGGTCTCGGCCCAAAACGTTGACTGTACCTCTTCCTAGAGATGCTGCCTGACCTGCTGCGTTCACCAGCAACTTTGATGTGTGCTGCTTGAATTTCCAGCATCTGCAGAATTCCTGCTGTTTGCATAGAAAGGGTGCAGAAGAGGTTTACCAGGATGCTGCCTGGATTAGAGGCTGTGTGCTATAACGAGAGGTTGGACAAACTTGGGTTGTTTTCTCTCGAGCAACGGAAGCTGAGGTGAGATCTGGTAGAAGTTTACAAGATTATGAGAGGCAGAGATAGAGTAGACAGACAGTATCTTTTCACCAGGGCTGGAATGTCTAATACCAGAGGGCATGGGTTTAGGAAGTAGGACAAACTTGAGTTGTTTTCTCTGAGGCTAAGGAGAGGCCTGATAGAAGTGTTTACAATTGTGACAGGCATACTGTAGAACCTATTTTCTCAGGAAAGAAGTGTTAAGTACCTCAGGACATGGACTTGAGGTGAGAGGGGAAGTATAAAGTAGACACACAGAGAGTGGGGGGTGCTGGTACAATCTGCCAGGATTAACAGTGAAAACGGATACACTGGTGCTGTTTAAGAGGCTGTTAGACATACACATGAATATGCAGGGGTAGAAGGATTTGGACAGAGATTTAGTTTAATTTGGCACTGTGTTCAGTGCAGACATTGTGGGCCAAAGGGCTTATTCCTGTACTGTATTCTGTGTAGTAGATATTCAATGATTCTATAAGTACTATTTATTGGAGGGTGATGGGCATAAATTGATGACTGTGCTTCCTAAACTGCAAAAGAACGATAGTTTATAAATACTTCATGATTCCTTAAGGTTGTTATAGCCGGGGATGGTGATGGGGATGAGGTCCCACTACCTATTAAATACTCCCAATGGCGTGCATCTCAAATAGCCTCTGACCACCAAGTCCAGCTCATGGCCATTATGTATGACTTAACCCAGCAGAACCATTTCTACTGACAGGAGAGGATCAGAGCTGGGTTACTGGTGCTTTAAAACCAGTTGCTTCAGGCAGACTGGGGTCATCAGCTGTGAATGGCAGCTCATCCAGGAGAAGGAAAATTCTGATCTCAGACTTCCCCTGCCTTGCAGTTATATCCAATCATGGTGAAGGCATCTGGAGTAAATCCCGAGAAAAAATCCAGAGCTGGGGTTCCTAAGGCAGTCCTACGTCAAATTCAACACTGATTGGCAACTCCTGCGACACCACCGGTGCCAAATTATATCGGTTTCTGCCGATCCTGTTTGGAGAAGGGGAGCCTGCTACTAGGGCAACAGCTTTCTCTCCATGTTGTAACGCTCTGGCTTGCATATGACAGCTAGGACACAACATCCATGGTCAACCCAGACCAATGGAGGGCCTCATGGTTGTGAAGAGCTTAGAAACTGTTGAGCACAGGAAGGATGCTGCACAAACATAGGTTCACCCCATCGTATCCTTATCCATTTCAGCAGATCTCTTTGAAACCTGAATGAATTTTTTGAGGATGTGGCTAAACTCATTGGTGAAGGAAGAGTAGTAGATGTAGTGTATATGGATTTCAGCAAGGCATTTGATAAGGTACCCCATGCAAGGCTTATTGAGAAAGTAAGGAGGCATGGGATCCAAAGGGACCTTGCTTTGTGGATCCAGAACTGGCTTGCCCACGGAAGGCAAAGAGTGGTTGTAGATGTGTCATATTCTGCATGGAGGTCGGTGACTAGTGGTGTGCCTCAGGGATCTGTTCTGGGATCCCTACTCTTTGTGATTTTTATAAATGACCTGGATGAGGAAGTGGAGGAATGGGTTAGTAACTTTGTTGATGACACAAAGGTTGGAGGTGTTGTGGATGGTGTGGAGGGCTGTCAGAGGTTACAGCAGGACATTGATAGGATGCAAAACTGGGTTGAGAAGTGGCAGATGGAGTACAACCCAGATAAGTGTGAAGTGGTTCATTTGGTAGATCAAGTATGATGGCAGAATATAGTATTAATAGTAACACTCTTGGCACTGTGGAGGATCAGAAGGATCTTGGGGTCCAAGTCCATAGGACACTCAAAGCAGCTGTGCAGGTTGACTCTGTGGTTAAGAAGGCATAGGGTGTACTGGCCTTCATCAATTGTGGAATTGAATTTAGGAGCTGAGAGGTAATGTTGCAGCTATATAGGACCCTGGTCAGACCCCACTTGGAGTACTGTGCTCAGTTCTGGTCGCCTCACTACAGGAAGGATGTGGAAGCCATAGAAAGGGTGCAGAGTAGATTTACAAGGATGTTGCCTGGATTGGGGAGCGTGCCTTATGAAAACAGGTTAAGTGAACTTAGCCTTTTTTCCTTGGAGCGACGGAGGATGAGAGGTGACCGGATAGAAGTGTATAAGATGATGAGAGGCATTGATCGTGTGGATAGTCAGAGGCATTTTCCCAGGGCTGAAATGGTTGCCACAAGAGGACACAGGTTTAAGGTGCTGGGGAGTAGGTACAGAGGAGATATCAGTGGTAAGTTTTTTACTCAGAGAGTGGTGAGTGTGTGGAATGGGATGCCAGCAATGGTGGTGGAGGCGGATATGACAGGGTCTTTTAAGAGACTTTTGGATAGGTACATGGAACTTAGAAAAATAGAGAACTATGGGTAAGTCCAGTAATTTCTAAGGTAGGGACGTGTTCTTTGTGGGCCGAAGGGCCTGTATTGTGTTGTAGGTTTTCTATGTTTCTATGTTTCTATTTCCTAATCTCTGTGGCTTTTTCCTTCAACTTGTTTTTCAAAAGAAGTAAAGATAGAACTAACATATAAAGTGCTGGTGTCTAGTGTCCAATGTAACGGGATAGCTTTGTTTGAGACACTGTTAAAAGAATTTTCAACAATAACACAGAGGCTGAGAGGTTTAAAGATCAAAGTCTTTTACCAGTTAATGATATCCAGATTATCTCAGCTCAGCTGTTTGGTTGCAGTTTAACCCAGCCAGTTAATTGTTTGATAGATCAGTAAAGTAATAGTTAGCAGAGGAGATTTAAGAGGTGTCCAGATTTATGGAGGGTTCTCACTGAATAAAAGAGGAGAAACTGTTTCCACTGGTAATTTTAGGATGAAGTTTTTTGTTAATAAATCACAAGAGCAGACATAACATGGCAATTCTTGTTACATAGTGAGCTGTGATGTGGAGCAGATGCAATGAAAGACCAGTGGAAGCCAATTCAATAGAAACTTTTAGAAGGGCTTTAATAAAGATTATAGATTTAGAGAGCTGTGCGCACAGAAACAAATTTCACAACATATGTGAGTGATGATAAACCTGATTCTGATATGGGTGGCTATTGTGGACTGAGAGTGGGAAGGGGACAGGTAGAGGGAATCCTGGTTGGGAAAAGAGGAAGCGAGAGGGGAGGGAGCAGGAAGCACCAAAGAGACATTCTGCAATGATCAATAAACCAGTTGTTTGGAATCAGACCTTGCTTAATCTCTCAGGGCTGGGTCTATCTGCACTTGTACTCAACCCCCACTCTGCCTCTGGCACACCTTCTCTGCCAACACAAAATACTCTGCAGATGCTGGGGTCAAAGCAACACTCACAACACGCTGGAGGAACTCAGCAGGTCGGGCAGGGTCTGTGGAAACGATCACACCTTCTCTGCCACCTGTCCCACATCCCTCACATGGTGCTCCTTGCTCGATATTCCCAACATCCTTTGCTCCCGCCAGATTTACAAGCTCGCTCTCCATGTCGACAAATACAGTACTGTGCAACAGTTTTACACACCCTAGCTGTATATATGTGACTAAGACTTTTGTGAATCACACGCTCCTTTTTTCACAGTAGAGCCCAAAAAACAGGAAAAATTGTAAAGCATGAAAAACTAAAAATTCAAAAAACTGAAATGTCAGCAGTTCGAAAGTATTCACCCTTTTGCTCAGTATTTAGTTGTACCACCTCGCGCAGCTATTACTGCCAGTAATCTTTTTGGATAAGTCTCTATTTGTGTGCACAATGTGATGGAGCAAGATTTGTCCACTTCTCCTTGCAAAATTTCTCGGGCTGTGTCTGATTTGTTGGGAAGCGGCAGTGGACAGCAATCTTGAGATTTTGCCAGAGATGTTTGATCGGGTTAAGATTAGGATTCTGACTGAGCCACTCGAAAACATCATTTTTTTTTATTTGAAGCCACTCCATGGTTGCTCCAGCAGTGTGCCTTGGGTCGTTGACCTGCTGAAAGATGAACTTCCTCCCCTTTGGAAGCTTTCTGGCAGAGGCTAGAAGGTTTTCATCCAGGATCTCTCTGAATTTAGCAGCATTCACCTTTCCATCAATCCTGACTAGATTTCTAGTCCCTGCTTCTGAAAAGCCACACGATAGCATGATGCTACCCTCCACCATACTTTACAGTAGGGAAGATGTCACCTGGCTGATGTGCAATATTAGATTTACGCCACACATACTGCTTAGTGTTAAGGCCAAAAAGTTCCACTTCAGAATCAGGTTTAATATGGCATATGTTGTGAGATCTGTTAACTTTGTAGCTGCAGTATAATGCAATACATAATAATAGAGAAAAAACTGTGAATTACAGTGTGAGTATATAATTAAATTAAATAAGTCATGCAAAAAACAAAAGTAATGTGGTAGCGTCCAGGATTCAAAGTTCATTCAGCAATCGGGTGGCAGATGGGAAGAACCTGTTCCTAAATTGTCTTATCCAACCACAAGACCTTCTTCCACATCTTTACAGTATCTTCTAAGTGATCTTCTCAGAGGGGCCTTCAACTGGTTCCTGTTGCTGCCCTTAGAGAGGCTGCTGGTTCACGTTACTTCCCTCGAAGAGGCCTCACTTGGAGTATCGTGAGCAGTTTAGGGCCCCTTATCTTAGAAATGATGTGCTGAAATGGGAGAGGTTTCAAAGGAGGTTCACAAAAATGATTCTAGGATTGAATGACTCGTCATATGAAGAGCGTTTGATGGCTCTGGGCCTGTATTCACTAGAATTCAGAAGAATGAGGGGTGACCTCATTGACACCTATCGAGTGGTGAAAGGCCTCAGTAGAGTGGATGTGGAGAGGATGTTCCCTGTGGTGGGAGAGTCCAAGACCAGAAGAAACAAACTCAGAATAGAGAAACATCCTTTTAGAATGGACATGAGGAGGAATTTCTTTTGCCACAGAGTGGTGAATCTGTGTAATTCTTTGCCACAGACTGCTATGGAGGCCAAGACTTTATGTATATTTAAAGGAGGAGTTGATAGATTCTTGACTAGTCAGGGCATGAAGGGATATGGGGAGAAGTCAGGGGACTGGGGCTGAGAAGAAATGTGGATCAGCCTTCATGAAATGGCAAAGCAGACTCGATGGGCCAAATAGCCTAATTCTGCTCCTATATCTTATGGTCTTATGGTGTCAGTTCCCCCAGAGGGGCCACTGGTTTGTGTCGCTCCCTCGGAGAGGCTGCTAGTTCATGTCGTTCCCTCAAAGGGGCTGCTGACTCTCATCGCTGCCCTTGGACAGCTGTTGGTTTGAGTCACTTCCCGATGCTCTCGGAGATGTTATCAAAATTCTGAGATTTTTGGATTGGACTGTAGATTATATTGGCCTCTTTCAGCTCTGTGTTTTCTCGTGTTCTCGCCCAATCTTTCTCGTTGCGGATTGGCGGGCTGGGGTTTTGGGTCATCTGTTAGTTTTTGTGCGAGGGGAGGGGTTGGGGTGTTTGGGGTTTGCAAGTTTTTATTTCTTTTTCATTTCATGTGGGGGGATTGATGTTTTTCTTCCTTTCAACTACTTCTATTGTCTTCTGTATTTTGTGGCTATCTGGAGAAGACAAATCTCAGAGTTGTATACTGCATACATACTTTCATAATAAAATGAACATTTGAACCTCTTTGAACCTTCGATACTTTGCAAAGTCTTTACAAGCATGGATATACTTTTATTTTTCACCAGGGCTTCTTCCTTGCTAGCTTTCCATAAGTACATTTTTTTGTGTTTGGCCTTAGAGATTGTGGAGCCATGAACTTCATCTCCATTTGCAGCCTCTGAGCTCTGCAGCTCACTCAGATTGACTCAGCATCACAATAGCTTCTCTTACAAGTACCATTCTTCTCTGGCGACTAAGTTTAGAGTTGCAACCTGACCTAGGCAGTGTGGCTGTGGTTTTAAATGTTTTCCGCTTTTTCATGATGGACTGAACTGAGCTTTGAGGGATGTTCAGTGCCTTTGAAATGGTCTTGCACCCTTTCTCAGATATATGCTTCTCCAATATCATTTCCCTGAATTGTCTTGAATGCTCTTTTGTCTTCATTTGGTTTGGTTTGTTGAAAATCTACCATTTTTTTGGACCTTACTGAGAGAGGGGTTATTTATTCTTATGAATTCATTGAAAACAAGTGATTGTCCAATTTTCCCATCAATAAATTGGGTGACTTAGTAAGGTAATTTGCAATATTGTACCTGATGAATATTAGCATAGTACTCACAACAGAGATGAATACCTTTTCAGTCTCACAATTTAGGTTTTTAATTTTTAGTAAATTGTTGACTGGTTTTGGAATTTTTCATTTGATTTGACATGATGCACAATGTTTTGTAGGTTACCTCAAAAAATCCTACTTGGGAAGACACTGCCCAGAAGAAGGCTATGGCGAAACACTTCTGTGGAAAAATTTGCTAAGAACAATCACAGTCAATATGATCACCCACGTCATACAGCACAGTATCTAATGATGATGATGACCTCTCAGGAATTTTGCACAACATAATAAGTCAATTTATCATTGAAAAATATATATGTCACCATATACTACCCTGAGATTCATTTTCTCACAGGCATTCACTGTAGAACTAAGAAATACAACAGAACCAATAAAAAACTACATACAATCACTGTGCAAATACAATAAAAAAAACAAAATAAACAAATAATAATAATATCATCCCAAAATCATTACACATTTGCATTAAATGATTAGGCCTACACAGCAATGTTTACGTAAATCTCCAGAAAGCCACAATACTAAAAAACACTCAATAAGTCCAAAGTTCCTAGCAATTGAGAAGTGAACGTGCTTGGCTATGCCCATATCTCAGGTTTACCAGCTTGAGCTGAGAAAAAATAAAAATAAAAATATAATAATAATAAATGGATCTGTAAAAGAGAACATGATTGTAGAGTCCTTGGAAATGAGTCCATAGGTTTTGGAATCAGTTCAGTGTTGAGATTAGTGAAGTCTACCACTCCGGTACAGTTATTTACAGTTACCCTTCAATAACTGCTCCTGAACCTGGTGGTGTGAGACCCAAGTCTTCTGAACCTCCTGCCCAATGGCAGCATTGAGAAGAGAGTATAGCTTGAACGGTGGGGGCCCTTGATGATGGATGCTGCTTTCCTGTGACAGCGCTCCTTGTAGATGTGCTCAGTGGCGTGGAGGGCTTTTCCTGTGATGGACTGGGCTGCATCCACTACTTTCTGTAGGCTTTTCTGTTTGGATTTTCCATACCAAGCCAGGATACTCTTCACTGTGCATCAATAGAATTTCTAAGAAGGTAGAGGAGCTGCTGTGCCTTCTATGGGATGGGACTTCCCTGCTGATCCTAGGACAGATCCCTTCATGTAGTAAGGCCAAGGAATTTAAAGTTATTGGCCCTCTCCACCTCTGAACCCCTAATGCAGACTGGTTGATAGACCCTCCCCCCACCACTTTTTCCTCCTGTAGTCAATAAGCCTTGCAGTATCTCAAGAATTCTGCGCAGATGTGATCATTGGGAAGCACTGCAATGAAGTGTGGCCACTGTCAGAGACCAGCATTGCTCCGAGTAGGGTGGATCAGTGTGGTTCGATCAGCGTGACGTCTTTGCTCCCAATTGATCCTTAACAGTGCTGAGAACAGTATGCGTTCCCTCCTCATTGTAGTCTTACAAAAACATTTCTAAGGACAATTTCTTCTCTCCAACATTATGTTAGACTCATAGAGGGTGATGGCACAGAAACAGGCTCTTCATCCCATAGAGACCATGAGACACAGGAGCAGAATTAGGCCATTCAGCCCATCTAGACTGCTCTGCCATTCCAACATGATTGAATTATTTTCCTTTTCTGTCCCATTCTCCTGCCTTCTGCCCATAACCTCTGATACGCTTACTAATCGGCTTTAAATATACCTGTGTATGTTTTTACATCTTTGGCAGTGAATTCCACAGATTCACCACCTTCTGGCGAAAGAAATTCCTTCTCATCGCTGTCCTAAAGAGACATCCTGCTAGTCCATGCCAAACTATTATTCTGCCAACTCCCATCGACTTGCACCAGACTACAGTCTTTTCTCACAGAATTTGTTTGAATATTTTACTGAAAATATCAAAGTCAGCATAAATATTTCTTTCAAATATAGCACTAGGTTTGAGATGTTGCTGGGGAGCCCAATATTTGTCAGTATTCCCATGTTGCATTAAATAACTATTGGAAACATAGAATATAGAAATATAGAAAATCTACAGCACATTACAGGCCCTTCGGCCCAGAAGGTTGTGCTGACCATGTAACCTACTCTAGAAGCCGCCTAGAGTTTCCCTACCGCATAGCTCTTTATTTTTCTAAGCTCCATGTATCTATCTAAGAGTCTCTTAAAAGACCCTATATTATCATCCTCTACCACTGTTACCGACAGTGCATTCCATGCATCTGCCACCCCCTGTGTGAAAAACTTACCTCTGACTTCCCCCTTGTAAGCACCTTCCAAGCACCTTAAAACTATGTCCCCGTCGTGTTAGCCATTTCATCCCTGGGGAAAAAACCTCTGGCTATTCACATGATTAATGTCTCTCATCAGCTTATACACCTCTATCAGGTCACCTCTCATCCTTCGTCGCTCCAAAGTGAAAAGGCCATATTCACTCAACCTATTCTCATAAGACTTGCTCTCCAATCCGGGCAACATCCTTGTAAATCTCCTTGTCACATGTACATGACACTTGTAAATCTATTTGTCACTCGTACATCAAAACATACAGTGAAATTTGTCAATGACCAACATAGTCCAAGGGAGCGCTTGGGACTACTCGCAAGTGCCACCACGCTACCAGCGCCAATGTATCATGCCCAGAACTGACTAACCTTAACCATCTGTCCTTGAAATGTAGGAGGAAACTGAAGCACCCTGAGGAAACCAACGTAGCCATGGGGTCATGGGGAAAGCATACAAGCTTCTTACAGGCAGTGGCAGAGATTGAACCCTGATCGATGGCAAAGTAAGGCGTCACGTTAGCCGTTATGTTACCATGCCTCCCTTGCCATACCATGAAAGGGAATGTTTTTGTTCATATATTTTGTGCGGGGATTTGGGTATCGGGGGGGGCGTATGTTCTTGTTGCATTTCATGCAGGGGAGGGGTTTGGGGGATTGATGACTGCGTTGCCGTTCTTTTTTTCTTGGTTTCATGGTTATCTGGAGAAGATGAATCTCAGAGTTATATACTTCACTAATAAATGAACCTTTGAATCCTTTTTTTTTAAATCCGTCTTCCCTTTCTCCCATTATCCACTCTCCTCTCCTATCAGATTCCTTCTTCTTCAGGCCTTTATCCTTTCCACCTCTCACTTCCCAGCATCTCACTTCATCTCCACTTCCCCACCGACCTACCTTTCCCCTCACCTATTCTCATCTATCACCTGCCAGCTTGTACTTCTTCTCCGCCAGCCCACTTTCTTATTCTGGCTTCTTCCCTCTTCCTTCAGCCCGACTCAGCCATCCTGACCAAGCTCGTCCAGTTGCCCATATCCCTCCAGTAGAAATGCAACTGCTCAAGTCAGCCTGATGCACAGACAGCCACCACATGGTCCTTAACAGATCAGGGTCAGGGACCAGTGGCGTAGAATGCAAAACAACTGGGGACCTTTCACTGCTGCAGCCTTCATGGTGTTATGATGTGCAATCATCTTCCACCAGGTCCATCACTGAGGTCTTGGTCTTACTCTTTGGCTGGAACCTCCCCCTTAGGTGACCCTACCTAGAGCTAAGTGCCAGATGACCATTGCTGTCATCATCTTAGGAACTCACTGTGATCCTCAGAGAAGGATCCCTCTAGATCAGAGGTTCCCAACCTTTTTTTTATGCCATGGACCCATACCATTAAGCAAGGGTGTCCATGGACCCCAGTTTGGAAACCCCTGCTCTAAACCTTTCCTGTCTATATAGTTTTTCAAATATTGTTAATGTATCTGACTTAACCATTTCACTGGGCAGCTCATTCCAGATACACACAACCCTCTGTGTGATGTCCTGAAGATGCATCTCAGCCTGAAATGTCGACTATTTAGTCCTTTCCATAGATGCTGCCTGACCCGCTGAGTTCCTCCAGCATTGTGTGTGTGTGTGTTACCCTCTGTGTGAGGATGCGCCTCTGGTCTCTACAAAATCTTTACCATCTCACCTTAAACCAATGCCTTCTGGTTTTTGATTCTCTTTCACCAAAGAAAGACAGTTTGCATTCAATTAGGATGATCCCCTCCGCTCAAAAATTAGCCCAGCCAACCTCCGATTCAACTATAGGAGCAACACACACACAATGGTGGAGGTGAGACAACATCTATGGAAATGAATGAACAATCCTCATTTCAGGTCGAGACCCTTCATCAGGACTGGAAAGGAAGGGGTAAAATGCCAGGTTAAGAGCTGGGGGAGGAGAAGGACTACAAACTAGATGGTGAAGCCAGGTGGGTAGGGGAAGGGCAGGGGGAGTGAAGTAAGAAGCTGGGAGGTGATAGGTGGAAAAGGTAAAGGGCTGAAGAAGAAGGAATCTGATAGGAGAGGAGAGTGGGCCATGGGAGAAAGGGAAGGAGGAGGGGCACCAGGGGGAGGTGATAGGCAGGTGAGGTGAAGGGGTGAGAGGCCAGAGTGGGGAATTGAAGAAGAGGAGAGGAGGAGGGAGAGAAAACTTCTTCCAGATCCTTCCTTCTGCAGAGAGACCAAAATTGTGCGCAGTACCCCAGGTGTGGCCTCCCCAACACATTGTACGGAGTAGTATAGAGGAAGAGAGTAGGTTGCTACGTGTTCGAACGCAAGAGGTACATAGAGAGATCCCTCTGTTCCGTCCCGCTGTGTGAGCTTTCTAAAAAAAACAGTTTAACGAGACTCTGACTATATGCACTAAATATTCCAACATAAGTCGAAAATTAGAACGCAGCTTTCCTAATATGGTTGAGATTCCGCATCGGCCGGAGATCTCGTTCCTACATCTCCCCTTCCTCTCCAGTATAGTCAGTGAGATGGGATCTGCAGGCGTTCCGTCAAGAGAAAGGCGCCGACGCTCGTATTAAATGGGTCCACGGCGAGTGACCTCCGAGAGCGGCGGGGGCTTAGGCAGATGTTAAAGATGTGAGACACAGTAAGGCATTTGCTTACGATCCCCTCTCTCCGGCTGAGTCCAACCACAATTCAGGTAACAGCTAAATCCTTGCCAAGGGGAAGCCAACTTTTCGGGCAGTTTGTTTCTGTGCTTTTGGGCTGTTGTTCAGTCGTTTGCTTTGTCTGCTGTTTATTTCCGTTTACCACTGTTTACAAGCTGTTGCGACAGTTTGGGGGAAAAAAGTACATCTTAAAGTAATCTCGAGTGTTCACTTAAGTCTGAAGATTTGCTACTGGGACGGTCCTACGTAACAAAAAGT